>NW_006800669.1:61637-66759 GCF_000485575.1 Poecilia formosa | reverse complement strand
ACACAATTATATATATTACATAGTGAACGCTTTTAAAATCAGGCCCTGATGTCTTTGCTGAACATTTTCGTTCAGTTCTTTATTGAACAAACAGCGACAGCTAAAACCGGCAACAGCAGTTCGTTTCCTAGCAACCAAAATCAACAGAAGACAAGATGGTGACAAGACAAAACCAGATCCTGTTCAGCATTCGTCAAAATAAGTCTTCCTCTTTCCAAAATAAATCAATTCACCTTTTTTTTTTAATATGTACAATCATGTTACATTCTATGATTAATAATGTAAATTATGCTTAGCATATAACTGTAAAAAAGCGCAATATTTAATAGATGCAACCCCCCCGAGGCGAGGATACGTTAAGGGCGAAACTCGCGCTAGATTTACCTCATTATGTGCGAGAGGTGAAGGAGCGTGAGGCGCTGAAGTGCATGGGAAAACATAATCGGCCCCCTCCAGACGGGGTTTTGGCGCCCCCTCTGGTGCTGCGCCCCTTTGCGCTGCATACCCACTTTTTGCGCCACTGCGTGTCAATCATGGGTTGTTTTATAGTTGAGTTTTGCTAACGGTGCTACTGACTTTCGCTGATGGGGAGGAAAACGCGCATCAGTTGATTTTAAATAATTTACAGTAAAACTTTAATAAATCAGGCCGTTTTATTTGGAGTAGAAAAATGGGAACGTAGTGATTCAAAACTTTTAGGTGTTTACAGTAAATACCTCCAAGTCTGCAACAACAAACCGTTTCCAGATTTTCTCATCAAGTTCTTAAAATCAAGTTTAAATGCTGAAGCCTTTCACATTTCACCTGCTGACTAGACGACAACCTTGGAGCAACAAATTCATTTTGACATAATTTACATGTTCACACTGCACCTTACACACACACACACACACACACACACACACACAGTGTCCCGTCTACTTAGGAACTTTGCATCAACTTCCATTCATTTTGTATTCCTATCTGACCTTTGACCCCGACAATCAGCAGCAGATCTGTGACCTGAAGTCAGTTCACAGCTCAGCCCCAAACCTGACCTCTGACCCAGAAACAGGACCCATAATGTCGTATCGAACATAAAGTCCCAGGTGTTTGGATTCAGGCGTACAGATGCATCTTCTAGCACCAGAAACCATTTAGTGATGTTTAGATGTTTGTTGCCATGGTTTCTCATTCTCAGACTTTGACTCCCCCGCCAACCCGTCCGGGTCAGGTGATCCCCGTCGACCCGTCCGGGTCAGGTGATCCCCGTCGACCCGTCCGGGTCAGGTGATCCCCGTCGACCCGTCCGGGTCAGGTGATCCCCGCCGACCCGTCCGGGTCAGGTGATCCCCGCCGACCCGTCCGGGTCAGGTGATCCCCGCCTCTCGGTCCCCGGGCACCACACCACCGAGGATAAACGCATCAGAAAACGGATGTAAATGAAGAGCTGGACGCTCCACCTGGGCACTCGGCTGTGACTCCCACCCTGTTGGTGATGCTGGATCCAAGCCATCCTCTGTTGCCATGACGATGTGTTGTTTGGACCAATCAGGACTGAACCACATAAGTTAGAAAAACACATTTATTTACTACAACAAAAAGAACAAAGGTCTAGTTTCTCCTCTTCACGGTGATGTCACTTCCTGGTCAGCAGCTGATTGACTGAGCCCTCTATGAGGTCATCATTCGAGGAGCGATGCTCATGGACATCAGTTCCTGGAACAGCAGCTTGCAGGCGTATGGCATCCGGACCAGAGAGATCTGATCAGAACCAGAAACGGGTCAGAACCTGGGAGGAGGCAGCGATCGGCGGGGTTTGGACCGGGCCTACCTGCGTCTTGTTGCGGCAGCCCCGACACTCGTAGGTGTGCGTCCTGGTGTTGGCGATGGCCATCAGGCCGCACAGGTTGCAGACGTGGACCTGGTACGGGTCGGACGCCTCGAACAGCCGCTCCCGGAGGAACTGGGCGGCGCCGTGGGCGATCTGGCAGTCCCGCTCCATCTCCCCGAAACGCAGCCCGCCGTCACTGGGGAGACAGGTGAGATTAGCACGGTGCAGACTCACCTGAGGAGGCGAGGGGCGGGAACTCACCGGGAGCGGCCCTCCATCGGCTGGCGGTTCAGGATCTGGACCGGCCCGCGGGCCCGGGAGTGGATCTTATCGTCCACCATGTGCTTCAGCCGCTGGTAGTAGGTCGGTCCGATGAAGATCTGGGACGTCAGCTTCCTCCCCGTGAAGCCGTTGTACAGAACCTGATGACACAGTCACAGTCACACACCTGGGTCACCTGGGCAGGTTTCAACCTCCCAGAATGCATCAGGGCCTCTGACCTCGTTTCCTCTCAGGTGGTAGCCGTACTCGGACAGCAGGTTGGACACTTTCTGCACGTTGACGGCGTCGTTGAACGGCGTGGCGTCGCCGATCTCCCCTTTGTTGGCCGACACCTGAAAGGAGCGACAGCCTGGCAGTCAATGCTCAGGGCATAACACACAGAGGCTCGGCGGTGGGCGGAGCCAGCTTACCTTCCCCTGCAGACACTCGATAAGATGGCCGACTGTCATTCTGGACGGGATGGCGTGAGGGTTGATGATGATGTCAGGTGTGATGCCTTCACAGGTGAACGGCATGTCCTTCAAAATAAAACACAAGGTCACGTTTTACTGACCAGAAGAGCCAATTAACTCACCTGTCCTGACCCAACCTGCTCCTCTGATTCGTTAACTCATCCAGACTCGCTGGTCCCGCCTACCTCCTGTCGGTACTGGATCCCGCAGGTTCCCTTCTGCCCGTGGCGGCTGGCAAACTTGTCTCCAATCTGAGGGATCCGGACTGAACGGACCTGCGGGTCAGAGCCGGGATTGGTGAGCGGTCCGGCTGCTGGGTCACCATGGTAACCAGGGCGGCGGCGCTCACCCGGATCTTGCAGAACTTGTATCCCTCCTGGTTGAGCGTCACCATGACCTGGTCCACGATGCCGGTCTCGCTGGTGCGCAGGAAGGTGCTGCAGTCCCTCTTGGTGTAGCGGCGGTTGGTGCTGTCCAGCTCGTCCTCGTTCTCCGGCAGCGTCACCGTCTTCCCGATGATCACGTCCTCCCCGGACACGCGGACGCCGGGCGCGATCAGCCCGTCGTCGTCTAGCTTGTCGTAGATGGCGTGTCTCATCCCTGTCAACAGGTTCTGTTAGAGCCAGGATCGGGTTTGGACCGAGCCGTTCGGGAACCGGCGCTCACCCTGACACGTCTCGCGGGTCGGCTTCTCAAAGATTTCCTCCTGGTCGAAGCCCTTCTTGGACTCCTGCTCCTTGTAGGACCGGTAGAAAACGGACCTGCAGGGAAATGCAGGTCTGCTTAGAGGACGGAAACGGACCGGGCCTGGGAGGTTCTGGTCGCCCCTCACCTGAAGAAGCCGCGGTCCACAGCCGAGCGGTTCATGATGACCGAGTCCTCCTGGTTGTAGCCCGTGTAGGAGGCGATGGCGACGATGGAGTTGATTCCTGAAAGATGGACGACAGAAGCCAAATATTCCAGGTTTCAGGAAAACCAACTTTCCTTCTAGAGATGAAATGATTGATCAGATCAATAATCACCCGATCAGCCCTCAGAGAGGACTGAGCTTTTCACGTTTCAGCTGCAGATGCTACAAATGATCAGGCATTCACTAAAGCAATTACTGACTTGGGTAATGTTGATTTTCTTACTTAAAAATGAATTAAACTATGTATTTGCATTTATTAATGAATTTCTAATATCGCATAAAAAAGCCTCAGTGGTTCAATGAAAAATCTGGAGAACTTCTTTTAAATTCTTTAAATCCGATTAATCGTCAGGATCGTGGGTTAGCTGCCGCTAACGATGGTTCTGCTGTGAAAGACGGCAGAACCGTCTTTCCCGGTAACGGGTCGAACCCTGAGCCTCTAGGCCTGTGGGTGAGCGGCAGCGTCACCTGCTGGCAGCTCCCGGAAGCGCAGGTACTCCATGGAGCGCGTGGTGACCAGCGGCTTCTGGGGGTAGTACAGCACGTGGGCCAGCGTGTCCATCCTCACGTGGAAGTTGGTGATGTAGACGCCCATGGCCTGCTTCCCCATGGCGGACTGGTACGTGTTCCTGGGAGACTGGCCGGGGATCGGACCGCACAGGGAAACGGGTCAGAACATTGAGAACCTGCCCGGTTCAGGACGGACCGCCGGCTGGTACCTGGTTGTGGTCGGGGAACGGGATGATTGAGGCGCAGACTCCCAGGATCATGGACGGGTGGATCTCACAGTGGGTGTAGGTGGAGCAGTAGGCCACGCCCTTCTCCTGGAGGTCATCAGGGGTCATGGCGAGCATGACGGTTTCCTCCTCCAGGGTGTCGATGTACTCCACCACGCCGCTCGCCACCAGGTCCTGCCAGCTGGACACCAGGAGGAACATCAGAGTCCAGCAGGACCACACAGCGTACAGATACGCCCACACAGCGCCTGTTAGCCGCTGAGGCTAGCCCGTTAGCCTGGGCAGGTGTGTCCGACTCACCTGTAGTTGTTGTACTCTCGCTCCTTCAGCTGGTCGATGTGCCGTCTCTTCAGCAGCAGCTTCTGCTTCTCCACGATCAGCAGCGGTCGGCAGATCCGCCCGGCGTCTGTGTAGATCCGGATCTCCCGCTCCCGGATGTCTCGGATCATCGACACCTGGAAGAATCGGACCGTCAGGAAGGCTCATCTTGTCCCCAGGTGTCTGAGGTGAAAGGAGGGCGGGGCTTACCTCTGACACGATGATGTCCATCTGCCTGCGGAGCTTCCTCAGCGTGTTCATCAGCTGCTCTGGGTCTTTGTGGATTCCCACCCAGCAGCCGTTCACGAAGATCTTCGTAGCACTGAAATGGGAAAACACGGATGAAGACACGGATCAGGAAGACGCCGGGAACGCCGGGTCTCTGGGCAAAGCGAGGCGACTGACTCGGCAATGGCAGCCGGGGAAATCTCCTCCAGGTTCTCCATGCTCCACTCCTCCAGGAACTCCAGGATGGGAGACGGCTGCGAGCCAACCGAGATGTAGGCCATGAGGGCCAGGTTCTTCACCAGACCCACGGCGTGGCCCTGCAAACCAGGCAGAAACCAGTCAGGACAGGAGGCAGAAACCAGTCAGGACAGGAGGCAGAAAC
>NW_006800669.1:58659-61359 GCF_000485575.1 Poecilia formosa | reverse complement strand
CCAGTCAGGACAGGAGGATGGATGAAGTAGACAAGGGAACCTGGTCGGTTCCATCTTGGTCAAACCTTGTGGGTCTCGTTGGTCTGGTCCGGTTCTGTCCGGTCCAGTTCTAACGGGTCGGTCCGGTTCTGTCCGGTCCGGTTCTAACGGGTCGGTCCGGTTCTGTCCGGCCCAGTTTTAACGGGTCGGTCCGGTTCTGTCCGGTCCGGTTCTAACGGGTCGGTCCGGTTCCTACCTCGGGCGTCTCGGCGGGGCACACCATGCCCCACAGCGTGTTGTGCAGCTGCCTCGGCTTGGCCAGCTTGCCGTCGCGGCCGATGGGGGAATTGACCCGGCGCAGGTGGGACAGCGTGGAGGCGAAGGTGAGCCGGTTCAGCACCTAGAAGGCGGCGGGGGTTACCATGGAGATGGACAACAGGCACACGGCCGGGGCAGCGGAGGCGGCGCCTACCTGGGACACGCCGGCGCGGGCCTGGTGGGCCTTCTTGACGTCGCCCCAGTTGCCGGTGGCCAGGGAGTACTTGAGTCCGTCGGAGATGATCCGCGTCTTGATGGCTAGCTCCAGGTTAAAGTCCTTCCCTCGGTCGATGAACTTCTGGGCGTAGATCCGGATCTCTTTCAGGAGGTTCTTGAACATCCTGGACAGACGGGAACTAGAGTTACCCTGAGGAGGAGGAGGGACGGCCAGGTGAGGAGCCGGGCGAGAAGCCGCACCCCCTGAACAGGAAGGCCAGCAGCGGTCCAGCCAGGTCCAGCCTCTTGTTGCCATAGTGATCCCTGTCATCCAGCTCCCGCCGGCCCAGAGCGGCGAGGAGCAGCCGGTGGACCATGTACCTGAAACACCGAACACGGATCAGAACCAGGCCTCATACACCTGTCCGGGTGTGGCTCCGGTGTGGACTCACCCCAGGAAGTAGGCCTTCTTGGTCTCGCAGAAGTCGCTGACGCCGACGTGCGGCAGCATCTCCTTCTGCAGGACTTCCTTGGCGTACTTGATGCGCCGCTCCTTTGTCACGCCGGGCTTGGCGCCTCTGGACCCGATGAAGTTCAGTGCCACGTTCTGCTCCTGGATCACAAACGCCTCGTCCAGCGACGGCTTCACCTGCAGGCGCAGCGGGCGGGGTTAGACACTCTGGTCACCATGGTAACAGAACGGCAGGCCGGCGGCGGTCTTACCATCTCCATCATCTCCGGGTCATCGAAGTCGTAGATGATGTGCTCCAGGATGTCTCTGTCGGACACGAAGCCCAGCGCCCGAAACACAATGATGATGGGCACTTCCTGTCTGATGTACGGCAGCGTGGACACGATGCGCTGCCCGATGGCGCTCTTCTTCACCCCCTGAGGCAGACGCAGCGTCCATGAGAGCGCCGCCTGTGGGCTGCAGGGCCCGTGCGGCGGTGGGACTCACCTGTCCTCCACGGGCCATCATGCTCACCCAGATGGTGCTGGTGGGCCGGGACGAGTTCTCCAGGCAGGACCGGCATTCACCCGTGTACGCGTACTTCGAGTCCTTCTTGGCGAAGACGTAGACCGTGTTGGTGGCCATCTTCTCCTGCGCAATCAGCACCTGGAACCGCCGACAGCTCAGGTTCTGGTTGGGAACCGGGGAGGAGAAATGATGTCACGGCCTACCTTCTCGGAGCCGTTGATGATGAAGTAGCCTCCCGGGTCCAGCGGACACTCGTTGAGCTCGCACAGGTCGCGGTCGGTCAGGCCGCTCAGCAGGCAGTAGGTGGAGCGGAGCATGATGGGAATTTTACCGATGAATGTCTTCTGATGCTGCGTCTGCAGCTGCTCCTCACCCTCCTTGATGATCGTCTTAGTGATGTCAACGTACAGCGGCGCAGAGTACCTGAGGAGACGTGTCGGACGGGTCAGAACCGGGCTCCGGGTCAGAACCGGGTCAGAACCGGGTCAGGTGGACCTACGTCAAGTTCCGGAGGCGGGCCTCATTGGGCATCATGGGGGACGGAGCGCCGTCCCGCTCCCAGTGGGTCGGCTTGGACAGGTAGATCTGCTCGAACTTCAGCAGGTAGCGTGGCTGAAACACAGGTGGTGATGTCATGATGATGTCATGGTGATGTCACGGTGGGCCGATAAAAACCTGCTCCTCGTTCTGGACCAGCGGTCGGCAACTCCAAATGTTGAAAGAGCCATATTGGACCAAAAACACCAAAAACAAATCTGTCTGGAGCCGCAAGAAATTAAAAGCCTTAAATAAGGATTACAATGAAGGCAACACAGGCTTTAAGTGTTTATATTAGCCTATTATCAAAAGTGTACATAATTAGCATTCATGATTAAATGTTTGTTATTTTCCATCCATTATTGGATGGAATGACGCACCACGTGACTCTGTTGTACGATGGTGCTTCAAGTTTACCTTCCGTTACAATATTAATGTTTTATGTTTCGTTGCATTGATCAAATTAAATAAATCCAATAAAGAAATCAGATTTTGATGTCATCTTTATTATGAAGACTGACAGGAAAAGGTCATTTTTTTCCTTTTGGAACTCGGAAAATCTGCTCCCAAATGCAGTTTCCATGACGATGATCGCTCTTTGTAGATAACCACGTTAAGTGTGCGATCGAAAAAACAACTGAAGGTACCGTGCTTAACGTGCCCCTTATCTGGGCAACACACAGAGAGCAATAAAACAGTTATAAAAATAAAACGGTAACCTTTCGAAAGGT
>NW_006800669.1:47039-58522 GCF_000485575.1 Poecilia formosa | reverse complement strand
GCTAAGTGTCATTCTAAATATATACTGACAAAAATTACTAATCAATTTATAAAAACAACCACTTTGTTACTAAATATATGTGCCTATAACAGGACTGTGTTCCTACCCGTTTAATGTGACTTCTGGTTACGGACATCACTGGACAGCTCCTCAACATCGGCCATGTAAGATGCAACTTTAATCTTGACGCAGCAGCTAATGTAGCGCCGTCCCTGGAAATGTCTTTCCACATTACAGGATTTCTCCGACGACAAGCCGCTACTTTTCCCACACTTTGAACATATATACATGTACGTTTCCTTTTATCATTTCTTTTTTAATTCGTAGGTGTGGCTTACAGTAAAGTACGCTCTTTTTGTTATTTGACAACTTCTCGCAACAGAGCAAACGTTCAGGTAATCCTTCAGCTTTGGCAATGAATGCAAATGATTCGGTTCATGAATGTAGAATCTCTCCTCGGCTCTCATGGCCCCACACCCGTCGGTTCGTTTACAGCCCCTGCCTCGCACCCCGCCCAGCTGAAAGGAACGTGTCGCAGGCTATGATGCAAATCTTTGCTGACAGAAATGTTGAAATTTAATATTTATTCTACACATTTTTATAGCATTGGAAAACGTTAAGAGAGACTGTGTCATGTTTGTTCTCCTATATTAAAACAAAACATATATTTCCCACTTTCAAACATTTTTGGAAAAGCTCCAGAGAGCCACTAGGGCAGCGCTAAAGAGCCGCATCGGGCTGCCGACTCCATTCTGGACTCACCGGCTCCTCCACCTCCCCTGAGGTGTGCTGCGCCTCGGCCTGCAGGTCGATGGGCGGAGCGTCCTCCACGATCCGCTGGACCGACATCTGGATGAACTCATCGAACGAGTCCAGCTGCTGCCGCACCAGGCCCTTCTCGTCAAAATAAGAGCTGGAGAGGAAGCATTTCAAAATAAGAGCTGAGAGTTTTAAACTCAATCGCTAAGGTGGGTTAGCCAGAAATATCTTCCAGCTCAGTTATTGATCCATGATCGATCAACATATTTAATGATCGGTGAATACAGCAACTGTCACATGACCTCAGGTGATCTTACCTGATGACAATCCAACAGGCTTCCTGCCACAGATCAGGAGTAATTTCATCATCATCTTCATCGTACTGATTATCTGTCAAAACAAAACAAGCCATACTTGTGATCAACGATCAACACCTGCAGCCTGGGATCAGTACAGGTCAGTTGTCATGGTAACACCTGTGTTCTTCAGGACAGAGCTCAACATACTTAACAATAAAAAACTATTTCTAGGTTTAAGTGTCATGTTTCCAAAAACTAGAAATGGAAAATCATCATAACAGAAATAAAAACTGGAAAACATTCATCACTTGATGACAAAGTTCCTAAAATAAATGGAATTTGCAATAATATTCTAATTTACTGAATGGTAGTCATTCTGTTTTTGGGTCAGGCTGCTGCTCTGTCTAGAACCGGAACCACAGGTTCTAACCAGCAGGTCAGAAGGACAGAACCGTCAAAAGATCAGTTAGCTCAGAGTTCACATCCCTGACTTTAAAGTACATGAATGTGTGTGAAAACAGAGTAATAACAGTTTACAACACAGCAGAAGTTCCATCATGACCAGGGGTGAAAGTAGTTTTAAATTCTTGGGGGTACTATGACACAAAAGTGTATATATATATATATATATATATATATACACACACACACACACACACACACACACACCAGGGCCTCAGAGAGGAACTGGAGAAGGCCTGGAAGGTGAAGACCACAGTGGTGCCTGTNCTCTACACCCTTGTCCCTATTGGGGTCTGGAAGGATGCTGGTCCCTATCTCCAGCGAAATGCCCAAACTACTTTTTTTAATATTAGACAATTAATATAATTTCACACAATTATCGCGGTAGAAGACATTTGTTTGTTAAATACATAATTAAACATATTTACCGTGTTTGATGTTTGTTGTAAATGACATATACTCACAAAGAACGAGGTCATCAGTCCAAGTTTGTCGTTTATTGAACGTTCAGAAACTGCAGCGGCTGTAAAGAGCCACAGCAAAGGTAAACAAAGGTAAAACAACCTGAACAGGTGATCAACTCTAAACCACTCGCACCTTTTTATTCTCTCTGTCATTTAAGCACACCCGTTGCCATGGCTACCTCCTGCGCTCCACAAGCCGACCAGAGATTACGTTAAGAACATTCAGTCCGTTACGATATCAGGTTTGCAGGCTTGATATTTATTTTGTGATCATTAATAATCCTCTCATGAACACAGCGCTGGTTGATTAGTTCAGTTTAAACTCCTCCTCTGCTCCTTATTTTAATAACGGAACCGAAACCACAGAATTGCGCAACACCTTGTTGAAACCATAATTACTGAGATTATTATTGTTGTTGGGTCATTAATTGGAGCACGTTTTGTTGATTTTTTTATGTTGTTATTTAATAAAGTTATGAACATTTTGATAAGCCAATCAGAGGAGGACCTGCTGCTCTCAGCTGCGTTCAGTTTGTCACCTGATGCTGAGATCGACTCATCGCCCCGCTGCTCTAGCAAAGCACAAACAGTTCAGAAACAATGTGAAATGGAATAAAAAGCTATTTATGAACTGATTAAGTCGTGTTTTAGATTGTTCTTGAAAAACTAATCAGTCACGGCTGCACAGTGAACCCGTTGGTTTTCTACAGCAGACAGCCGCTCCCCTCTCTCAGGTACTGCGAACCCCGCTGAATCTTTTAGGGGCAGCAGTACCCTGCCGTACCCCCCTACTTTCACCCCTGATCAAACCAAACCGCCATGGTCAGTCCGAACCGAGCCACATCGTCCCTGTTAGCTCCTCAGTTAGCTTTAGTTTCTGTTAGCTTTAATTGTTTCAATAAAAGGTTTTAAAGCCGTACATCAGAACGAGCGCGAACTGTCCGCGCACACTGAACATGCGCATGTAACCGGTATTATTGAGCAGATTATCGGGAATTGGTGATCAGCTCCTGATCAGTTCATTTGTTCTGAGCAGTGAAGCTAGAACTAGCATTAGCTAGCATTCCGTTAGCAGATCAATAAGGTTTTTAATCACTTCCTGTTTCCTCTCTCCTCACTTCCTGCTTACCTTCGTCCTGGTCGTACATGTTTCAGGTCCAGCTCAGATTAAACCGCGAAAGCTCTGAACCACGAACCGAACCTGGAACGCGGACCCAAACCGACGCTACAAGCAAGTCGGCTGGCAGCTGCTTCTGCTGCTTCTTCTTCTTGTGTCCAAACAGATGCATTTCCGCCAGCTTCATAGTGGAGCCTATAAGCTTCGATGGCGCCACCTCCAGTTCAGATGGCGTAGTGCATGAAGATCTGTTTTCATTGATTCTTTCAGTATCAATTTGTTTGTCTGTGTGCATAATATCCTAGTATTTGCTATAATAATCATTTCAGCTTTATCAAGAAATAACAATTAATGTTTGTTTCATCATCTCAAATGTTCAGTTTATTTACGTCAGAAGTCATTTCATCCAACAAATGCTTCAGATCCGGACCTGAGGAGGTAAAAGCTAAATATCAGCAGAAAGTTTCACTTTTAGTATTGTGGAAATGTTCTATGTGTTTTTGATATCCGAACAAAAACCTCTGGAGAAACAGTTTAACTTCTTAAACTGATGCTATTTATTAAATAAATCCAGATTTTATTAAAATCTGTACTTATAAATTTAAATCATGATCCACTGAATGTATTTTATTATCTTAGCCATTCATTATTTCCTGATTAATTTTTAGTTTGATTGTCCAGAAACACCAGTAGATCTGAACCACAGTACAATAGGTTTTACTTTGAAATACTTAAATATATTTGACCTTCTAATATTGTATCAGTATTATAACAATCCAAAGATTTTTGTTTTTTACTTTTTCTGACCATGAAAAAATAATTTAATCAAGAGTTGTAAAGCGAGAGGCTCGCAGGTTTCCCTCTGCTCTCTGAGCAGCAGCAGCTTTAAATCTCTGTTTGCTTGTAAAGGAGGAAAAGTGACGACCCGGTCACGACTCGGTCCAACACTGGGACCTGCAGGCTCAGAGCGGGGTCAAAGTTCAGATTGGGTCACATCTCTGCCCTCATGTCTCAAACATCTGGATGTCTGAGTGGAGACTGTGATCAGAAATAAATCGGATTATCTTTATTTTAAAATATAAATGAGTCACTATCATAGACTTAAACTTGTCTTCATCTCTTTTGATGAAGATGGAAAAACATCAGGAGCAGAAATTCAAACATTCAACATACATTTTCACAAACTGTTTCCTTCCATCACTGCTTTGGTGAAAAGTTTGATTTGGAAACTTTGCTGCTTTAAAAAGTATTTTGAGTAAAAAAAGACTGAACCTACTGCAGTCTCTAGCTTAGCCCAGATAATTCAGCAGAACGGTGGGAAACGGCTTAAACAAAGTCTGTTTTTGTGCTTTAATCACTTTTGAATTGTTACATTCATGTTTTTTGCTGCTGAAATGTTTGCTGTTTTAAAATTCTTCTGCTGAGTTTCTGACCTGCGTTCAGCCAGACGTGTTTTTCTGACCCTCAATCTTGGGACATTTTTGCGCTCCGTCAGCGATATTTCACCGCAGACAGAATGTTGATCCACAGATTAAGTCCTGAACAAAAGGCCGCAGCAGCCGTCACAACAACAGCGAACTCGTAAAAGGCTGAAGCAGCCGGACCTGCGCACAGAAAAACTGGCAGCCAATCAGACCCACAGACGTTATTTCAGGATAAAATTCATCCAGGATGTTTCTGAGGACCCTGCTGCTCGTCTTTCTGACGCTTCTCCTCTGTGCAGGTAAAACCAGAAGCAGGAACATTTTACTGAAATCCTTATTTAAGTTGTTTAATTTACCTAAATTAAATCATTTTCATTATAAGACTGTATTCAGAAAACAAAGTGTATAAAAATAGGAATAAAGCCATAAAATATGTTTTCCAGGTGCTGAAGACAAATCCAGGCTCCACAGGAGGGTAAGAAACATCATCATGTTGGAACATCTTTATAAATTACAGGAAAAATGTGAAACAGTTTCATCATCATGTTCTGCAGACGCCTTCATCCTGTCGCCAAATCAGAGCAAACTGCATCTTTACACACATTATTATTATTGACATATTTCCTTATTACCAGAATTATTTCTGTTTGTTAAATTTCAGAATAATCAGAGAAACAAGAGAATTTTTCAGGAATTATTTCAATCAGTTTCTTCAAATTCTCTGGTTTCATTTCCTGTTTTTGGCAGCGTTTCCTTTTGCTCATCATGTCCAAAAACTTCAGCTTTACTGCCATCAGAACGTCTCCAAAGGTCCGGATGGTTCTGCTTGAGAACATTTAAAATCTGTAGAAATGATTTTCAGTCCATGTTGGTCCACAACTCCATTAACATTTTGGAAAAATCTAGCGTTAGCGTCTGCTAATTCTTAGTGGTTAGCATTACCGTTCACTAATTATTTTATGTGCTTAGTAGTTAACATGACCATAGTTAGGATTCTTGTTTAGCTAATTAGTAGTTAGTAAGCCTAACTTTTTGGTTAGTTGTGCCCTTCTCTGACAAAAACTATAAAGGTTATAATGGATATATTCTCCATTTAAACCACGGTGGCCATTTTCCAAAATGGCCACCAGAAAAAGGAAACATAGAATCAATGAAATATTTATGATTTCTATGGTATAAATATGTAGGCTGTGATTTTACATCAAACACTTTTATCTAATTGGTGAGTTTAGTACAAAAATTACTATTTGATGAGAACCATGGCGGCCATCTTTAAAATAACAAAGATATCAGTAAATATGATTTCTATGGATATAATTATGTATTATTTGACACCAAAAGTATTGATCTGTGATAAATATTGACAAAGTTAGGTTCTGTAACTGTATGTGAAATAGTTTCTTGAAATACTCATTTATAAGCTGCACAATAAAATTAAATTACATTTATTCACAAAGTGAAAGAAACGTAGAGCAGAAAATCATCTGCTTAGCATTGATAGTTTTCAATATGCTCTGCTGTAATGGGTCAGAACCAGAACCCTGAGGCTAAATACAGCCTGATGCACATGGAGGCAGCGAGGTCCAGTCTGAACAGACAGAACCAGTTTCTGGATCAGTCTGCAGGTCATTAGTGACCTTGAGTTTCTGTTAAATGACCTCTAAAGAAGCCGTGCTGCAGGTTTCTGACCAGACGCAGAATTACTGATCTGCAGCTGGAGCAGAACCCCACCAAGAAAATCAACCATCAGAGTAAAGACTCTGGATCTTCTGGCCTCCAGAACCAGAACCAGAACCAGAACCTCTCCTGAGTTTTGCTCCTGATGTTGTGATGTTTTTTTTTACCTCTTTCTGTCCTGCAGCCCTCCTGTGTGGGGATGAGCGCCACTCAGGCGTGTCCACTGAATTACTCTCCGGTGTGTGGCAGCGACGGCGTCTCTTACCCCAACGAATGCTCGCTGTGCGTCCAGCGACTGTGAGTTCACCTGCAGGAGCACATCGTTTAAACGATCCAACTCACAGGAACACAGAACCATTTACTGGACATGTCCAAATAAAAACTGCTTACATCATGAACAGGAAGAAAAACAAACCGATCTGTCGAAAACAAACCGTCAGCAAGGGAGTTTTCTCCTCAGAATCTGTTACCACGGAGACAGACCCTGATTCCGTTACCACGGAGACAGACCCTGGTGCTGTTCTTCTGGGTTCAGTTTGAGAGCAGAACCTGTTCCAGTCATTAGTCTGTTTTTAAAAATAAAACATGTTCAAATATTCACAGAAATACATATTTTAAATAAAGACAAAAAATTAAAAAATAAAATGATCAAAAATGCTGAGGTGATCAGATTAATTACTTTGAAGCATTTTATTGAGTAAAAACAAAACGTTTAAATTTATATATATGAGCCAGGTACTTCTGTCTTGTACAGTATTGTTAATATCTTTTTTTATTATTGTTACTGTTGTTAATTATGTTTTTAAAAATATTTTAACCATTTTTGGAACTTTTCTGTGCGACCTTACGTTTCCCTCTATGGGACAGTAAAGCTTTTTTCTATTCATAATCTGGATTAAGACAAATAGACATTTGACTTTATGGTTGTGAAATATAAATGTTGGTTATTTCTGCTCAGGGAGAAAAATGCAGACATTTTGATTGTGAGAGACGGACCGTGCTGAAGATGACGCCCTGATGACGTCACATCCACGCGCATCATTAATGAATGTAGCTTTTAGCATGTAGCTTTCAAATATGAACGCTAGTGAATGCAGCCATATTTGATGAAAACTGCATCAGAAATTGTGTTTGTGTTTTCATATTTCTGTAAACCTTTTACATTCACCTTTTGATCAATAAAGATCTTATTTTCCTCTGAGTTATGTTTCACTTATTTCTGCAAGATAGTGTTTATGTTTTTCTCAATGTTTGATGCTATAATGTCCATCACTAACGAATGTAGCACACTGGAATAAGTTTGTTATTATATGTTAATTACAATTTGAGCCTGCTGCATTAAAGCACATTTTGTGTTTGTCTAACTTTCTGACTTGGATCTTTAAGTCTTTAGGTGAAGAAGAATTATTCACCTAAACAATTCGCTGTCTTCTTCTTCTCCTCCCTACTTCTTCTTACTTGTTACTTTTTAAAATGTTATTTTTAATTAAATATTTTCATCAGATAAGTTTATCTTTTTGAATGATGTGTCTTCAGTAGTCTCTCCCTATCAGTTTTATCTGATTTAATTCACTTTTCTTGGCCTCTTTTAGTACTTTTCAATCTGCCCAGGCAAATGGAGAGAGAAGGGAAATGAGATAAATAATATTTCAATCAGAGTGAGACCTCCTCCATCTTTTAGTGGAATGACTACAGATTGAGCCTTTTCTCTGAGTGATATGAATATCAGTCAGCGTGAGACCTCCTGCTCTCTGTTATTGAATCTCAGTCAGAGTGAGACCTCCTGTCCCGGTGCTCTGACAGCTGCTGTATGTAACGGAAGACATTTTGAGCCGCTGGGGTCGGTCCGGTTTGTTTGTGGGGTCTCAGTGTGAGTTCGGGGCTAACGGACTGTTGGTCGGTGAAGCAGGAACACACTTAACGGGAACCCGGTGCAGTCTAAGCAGCGCATGTGCAGCGAAACACAGAAGCTACCAGAGTCCTAGATGCTAGTTAGTCAGCGTCAGCTAGCTGGCCTGCCCTCCTCTTCCTCCTCCTCCTCCTCCGCCACCTCCTCCTCGACAGCCGGTCCCTTCTGACAGACACAATGGCTTTAAAACGGATTTCTAAGGTAACTCTCGGCTTGTTTTAGCTTTATCATGAGCCACAGAACTCAACGCCGAAGTTAGCTTCTGATTTGGTGCTTCAGTTAAGGGCCATTCCACAGTTTTTAAAGGTTCAGGCCCAGATTGGATCAGCTGTAGTTAAAAACCCAAAACACTCAGAGCGGTCCAACCTGACCCGAATTATTCCACACAGACTACAGATTCTGGAGAACCCAGTTTATGATCCAACACCTTAAACCTGTTGGAAAAAAAAACATTAAATATTATATTTTAATGTGTGTAATAATGTATCAGTTTCTAAAACCAAAATAAAACTTCCATTCATCATAAACAGACGGTTCGGCTCAGGTCTGAACAGACCAAATAGTTTTAAATCTGGTTCTATTCTGATTTACTTCCAGATTTAGAAATCATAAACTTTGTTTTAAAGACTTTTATTTACAATAATAATTTGCAATATTTATAATGGGACCTGATAAGGACTCTGTCCCTTTCAGTCACCTTGAAAGGGACAGTTTTTCCCAAGCAGATGGAAAAAACCAGGAAGGGGTTCAGAACAATCCACTTTCACTAGTTCAGAACCAGAACTAATTAAAGCTGTTGCGGGTTCGTAAAAAGCAGCGGAACAGCCCTTTAAAGAGGCTCGAATCAGAAGCCAACTTCAGTCCGTTTCCCAGAGCGCTGTTCGCTGCTGTTAGCTTGTTCCTCCGGCCGGTTCGGTTCGGTTCGGAGCCTTTATCAGGCGTTAACCTGCTCTTCCAAATGGTCGGTATCTGTTCGGTTCTGGTCGGAGGAAAAGCGCCGGGTTGTTGCTGTGGGTCAGGTTCTGATGTCAGCCCAGATTCGGTCCAAAGGCTCGGTGGTTCTGTTCAGCCTGAACCACCTCAGCTGGTTCCGGTCTAATGAAGCAAACTGCCTTCAACTCAGGTCTCGGCCCGGTTCTTCTCAGTGATGTGGAACCATCAACATCAGATTCAGTCTGTAGCTCCGCCCCCTTTCAGCTATGGACCAATCACAATCCAGCTCCACAACAGGTGCTGCAGGTGAACAGAACTAACAGAACCAGTCCACCCAGTGGTCCAGCTGCAGGTCCAAACGTCTCTCTTTGGTTCAAAGATGATCCATCAGAACCTCAGACCAGATCCTGTCTGTTTCTGGTTCTGTTGTTCTGTTGGGTCTTCCTCAGGGGGACCGGCTGGTTGGAGCTTCATCTGGTCCTGGACTTTACTGTCACGTTACCAAATATGGTCGTACAGAAATCAGGTCATGTGACCCGGTGGTTCTGTCCCAGCAGAACCTCTGGATGTCCAGCTGAGATGTTCGGACCTCCAGAGGGGAATTCCCTACCCGCCGGACCGGACCTTTACCTGCTGAACCCAGCCGGACCCGAAAGACGATCCGTGTTCTGATCCAATGTGACACATACCAACACCACACACACACACACACACACACACCCGGCTTGGCTGGAAACCCGACTCGGCCGGTTCTATAAGCAGCCGACCCGCGGGCCGGCCTGTCCCGATCCAGTCCCTGTCAGGGTAAATATAGCTGCTGCTGCTGCTCACGCATCGACCCAACCCGACCCAGTTCGGTTCCTAATGTTCAGACTGGAGCAGAACCTCCAACTGGTTCTGGTTTGGTGCTTCTGAACGGATCAGAACCAGTGTTGGGTTTTTGTCCAGAAGACAACAGTTAGTCCGGTTCTGTTTGCTGGTATCAAAGCTGTGGTTCTGCTGGGCTCAGAAGAGTTCTGATCCAACCCGGAATCTCAGAATCTTGTTTCTTCATGTGTTAACCTTTGACCTCTGACCTGTGGTTCTGGTTCTGTTCCTGCAGGAACTAACGGACCTGTCCAGAGACCCTCCGGCCCAATGCTCAGCCGGGCCCGTCGGCGAAGACAGTAAGGTTCCGTCCGGTTCTGTCGGGTTCTGTTCTGTCCAGGTCCAGCTGGTTCTGTCCGGTTCCGGCCGGCTCTGTCCGGTTCTGTCCGGGTCTTTCCAGTTCTGTAGGGTTCTGTCGGGTTCTGTTCTGTCCGGTTCCGGCCGGTTCTGTTGATGAAGCTGCTGCTTCTCTGACTCTGCTCTGCTGTTTTCAGTGTTCCACTGGCAGGCCACCATCATGGGTCCGGTAAGTACCAGAACCAGAACCCGGATCAGGACTCTGCTTGTTTCGTGATCCGGACTGACCCTGCGGTTCTGGTTCTGTTGCAGCCCGACAGTCCGTACCAGGGCGGCGTGTTCTTTCTCACCATCCACTTCCCGACCGATTATCCCTTCAAGCCGCCCAAGGTGAGAACGGCCCGGACGACCCGGCCCGGGTCGGCACCGGTTCTGACCCGATCCGTTTGCTCCTCTTCCAGGTCGCCTTCACCACCAGAATCTATCACCCAAACATCAACAGCAATGGCAGCATCTGCCTGGACATCCTGCGGTCCCAGTGGTCGCCGGCGCTCACCATCTCTAAAGGTGAGCGGCTGGAACCGGCACGATCCGACCGGACCGGAACCGGTGTGACCGAACTGGCAAACCCGAACCGACTGGAACCGGCACGACCCGACCAGAACCCGGAAGACCCGACACGACCCGACCCAAACTGGTATGACTCGACATGACCTTGCTCAACCCGAACGGACCGGAACCGGTATGACCCGACCCGACCGGAACCAGCTACACTTTCAGACCTGAAATCTGACAGTTTCATCATCAGATGTTTTCCTCCAGCGATGTGTCCAAGCTGCGGTTCGGGGGCCGTTGGTGGCCCCCAGCAGGACCTCAGTCAGTTCCTAGGCTGAACATTTCACTGAAGCCTTTCAAAATAAAAGTTAATTAAAATCAGAATGCAGAAAAACAAGTCAGTTATTTTCTGTTTGACGCAGTTTAACCCGTTTCTGTCCCAAAACAAAATTTTAATAGAAAATAATGAATCAATTCAAATCTTTAGATGTTGTCTCCGAAGATGATAAATGTTCATAATAACTAAAGGTCAGTTTTCTACTCAACTTGTTTCATAACAAAATGTGTGTTTAGTTTATTACTGAGGTGGTAAAAACGAAAATTACACCATTTAGAACAATTTACAGCGTCAACAATAACACATCAAAATTAGGACAAAAAAATATATACAGTTTAACAACCTAGTTAAATTTTATGCGGGGTGGAGCATCACAGACAAAG
>NW_006800669.1:46359-46878 GCF_000485575.1 Poecilia formosa | reverse complement strand
CCCTAGCATAAAATGTATGAAAATACAATGTTAAAAATAAATTGAACACCACCTCATATTGTTAAATAACTCTTTGGAGCGTCTGGTTAGGAAGCGCATTACAAACCTTTGGTTGAAATGGCCGTTAAATTCAAGTCTCCATTACAGACCAGAGAAAACTAAAGAGAATGCAACGTTGTGTTAATCCATTTGAGGAGCCGGTAATTTATCTGGAGGAAATAAATGACGATGCAGAAGTTAATTAGACTGTAACATACGCAGTGCGCTGCTCAACCACTGCGGACGCGGCTCCGCCGCTGCGAAGTAACTCATCCAGAAGATTTAACAAATGGAGCCTTGTTGGTTCACGTTCCCCAGGAGAGCGGCGCTCTGGAGGAGCTGCAGACGCAACATCTGTCCGTTTCGGAGAAGCGAAACCACGCAAAAAATAAAAAATAAAATAAAAAATTCCGGGAAAAGCTCACACCGGACCGCTCAGGGTAAAACACTCAGAGTTCAGTTGATCTGTTTGGATCAGAC
>NW_006800669.1:42486-45803 GCF_000485575.1 Poecilia formosa | reverse complement strand
CCAATTAGGAGAAAAAAATAAATACAGTTTAACAACCTAGTTAAATTTTATGCGGGGTGGAGCATCACAGACAAAGACGGGAAGAAAAACAGCAGAAATGTGTAAACCATTCCCAGGAATAAATCAGAATCAGGATGGTTGATGTTTTGTTGGTGAATGTTGAGCAGCAGGTGGTGCTGATAACTGCAGCTAGCATCAGTCAGGGAGGTTCTGCTGGTTCAAATGGCAGTGGTTCTGATCCAAACTGGGTCTCTGTTTTCTCTCTGCAGTTCTTTTGTCCATTTGTTCTCTGTTATGTGACCCGAATCCTGACGACCCGCTAGTACCAGAGATCGCCCGCATCTACAAAACAGACCCCGTCAGGTGGGTTGCCGCGCAAACGCACACACACACACACACACACACACACACACACACACAGCCAGCTGTTAAAACTGTTTCTCTAGTTCCTATCAAAGTTCAGTTAGCCTGATGCTAACACCTGATGAAACTTGGTTCCATTGTGAAGCTGAAGCAGAACTTCTCAATGAGATCCAATCAGAACCAGAACCACTGCAGCAGATTCCAATTTTTGAGAACTACTTTCACTTTTAAACTTGTAATTTATGCTGTTCAGATGGAATCTATTGACTCATTAGCATACACATTGCTAGCAAGCAAGGCGATAGTATGCAGTTTGCCAGCAACCCATTCGCTAGCAGCCCAGTGGCTCTGGATGTTCTGACTCCTAGTGAAGCTCCACCAGATTCCTGAACTGATTCTGTTTCACATTCCTGTCAAGGATTGTGAAACTGCACCAGCACTTTTTTCCTTCCACTGGTGCACTTGTGGAACTGGAACTGAAACAGCTTTTCTCTTTTAAAAACGGGGACAGACGGGGGTGGTGCACTTTTTTCCTTCCACTGAACTTTCTATGAATATAGCAGCAGTAACATAATGAACTGAGAAGCATGTGGTTGTTGCTTCCAGATGTGGTTTCAATCCTTTTTCTCAGAACCTCTTCCTCTTCTCCCCAGACCTTGACTTTGATGCCGTCTGTTTCGTCTCCTGCAGGTACAACAAGACAGCTCAGGACTGGACCCAGAAATACGCCATGTGACCCGCCGGACCTGGCCATGTCTGGCCTGGCCACGCCCCTCTGCCCACCTTTCCCTGCAGTTTGTTCATGTTTCCGTTCGTCTCATCCTGAACTGTGATGCTGTTCCCTCCCACCCCCGTCTGTCCGTCTGCTGGAGACACGAGTCGCAGCCTCAGAGTGGACCGGACCGGCACGGCCTAGCAGAACCGGCCGGCACCGCCCCTTCATGCATGTCAGTGATTGGTTCCTGTGCTGCTCAGAACTCTGTGTCCGTTTTTAAAAGAGAAAAGCTGTTTCAGTTCCTAGTTTTGTGTCTTTAGAGGAGAGCCGTTAGTTCATCATCCAATCCGTTCTCCTGGTTTTACTTTTTGCACTGGAAGGCGATCCGGATCTGGTTCCGGTCCCGGCGGCTAACCGATCAACTAATCGCTCTGTGACGTTTTTTCTCAATAAAGATGAACAAATGGAAACTGGTTCTGGTTTCATTTCATGTCCAGCAGACGGGTCCGGTCGGTTCTGGTCGGGTAAATAAAACAGAATCAGCCTCAAAATATAAAAAAACCTTTTATTTAAAAAAATGAACAACCAGTTACAGAGGATGATGATGAACTGTACAGCGCAGGCGGGACATAAATATGCGGAAACAGGGACGCCAACACCTGGACTACATTTCCCACAATCCCCTGTGTTTTTTTTTTTTGTCTTTATCCTGGAAGAAACCAGAAGTTCAGTTAATGAAAAAGAACTGAATCTGTTCAGAAATGAATCCTAAAACATGCAGAGAGGAGGTGGTGGTCCTGAGGGTCCATGACCCGATCCACAATCCGGTCCGGGATCCGGTCCGCGGAGGAACGTTCGGGCTGCAGAGAAGCTCAGCAGAACATTCTGGAGTCAGAAAACATGAAACCGGTCCACAGGTCCAGAACAGCCGGTTCTGGTTCTGATGATAAAGAACATCTCAATGTGATGATGAAGATGTTTTAGCTCAGGCCAAAAATGTTACAGCTTTTTTAAAAAAAAATTATATTCTAATTTTTGAAAGATCGCCGTTTTATTTCTATTTTTAGGGCTTTAAATAAAGAAAACTGAGCACAATTTTTTTTTCTGTAGAAAGGAAAATGATGTCAAAACAAAAATGGATTCCAACCAGATAATTTCAATGGAAATTTACACTAAAAACCTGCGTCGGTTATTCTAAGTGAATTAATTTGCTGGTTTTACTGTTAATCCAGGTTTCAGACCGATGGTTCAGATTAACCACATCCAACACTGAATCTGGAGGTTTCAGATGGAAGCAGGAGAATAATCCCCTCTGGTTCTGGTTCTGCTGTCCTGGTTCTGGGTTTGAATCTGGACCAGCAGAACCAGGTCCAGAATGTTCTAATGAGCGTCCAGATGCTGTGACTCCCTGCTGATCATGTGGTTCTCATCCAAATGAAGGCGGTTCTGATCCAATTGGAGCAGGGAGGTTCCAACCTGTTCAGACCCGGTCAGGGTTTGTAGCACCATCGGTTCTGGGAAGAAACAGGAAGAAGCTTTTCTTTCCTGTCAGTAGAGATCAGAGTTCAGCAGTCTGGTCCGGTTCGATCCGGTCCGGTTCGAGCCGGCCTGGTCCGGTCCGGTTTGACCCGGCCTGGTCCGGTCCCGGTCCAGTTGTGTCAGCAGTTCCTTAAAATAGATGAGAATCTTTGAGTGATGAAGAGGAGGCTGAGGATGCTGGCCAATCAGAGCACTACGCCGTGGAGAGCTCCACCCCGCTGTCGCAGACGCCGCTGTCGTTCCCAAGGTCCGCCTTCAGGTTCTGGACCGGAGGGTTCTGGACCTCCTCTGCCATGTCCGGGTTCTGGTGCAGCGCCCCCTCCAGGATGCTCAGCGCTCTGCAGCCGCCTGCCGACCGGAGAGCCGCCAGGAGGTCTGAAACGGTTCCACCAGAAACCTGCAGAACCAAACAGAACCATCAACAGATCATTAGAGGAAGTACAGATGATGATGATGATGATTCTTCCTCCTATATCAGCTGAAGAAAATGTGGCCATGTGGCCAGCAGGGGGCGTGCTGCCCAGGTCGGCCACTAGGGGGCAACACTCAGTCACACAACCGTCACAGGAGGAAAACATGGAGGTTTGATTTTTCAATCATATTTTCACCATGTTATTTATTTATAAATGTCAAAATTTCAAACTAAATTTCAAGCTTTTTCACTAAATATTTAATTAGCAAATAATTAAATATTACATAC
>NW_006800669.1:35448-41994 GCF_000485575.1 Poecilia formosa | reverse complement strand
ATTTTATTTCACTGTCATTTGTGAATGTTAGAGCCTCATTTTCAACAGTGGAGCTATAAAGGTGGAAAAAGGTTTTCATTAAGTCTCATCAACATCAATATTTCCACTAAATGAGGCAAAAAAATAAAGAATAATTTGATAGATGAAAAGCCTCTCAGACTCTGAGCTCAAAGCAAGATGCCAGAGAGCACCAAAGTATTTTTATTTAATATTACACAATTAATTTAATTTCACACAATTATCGCGGTAGAAGACATTTGTTTGTTAAATACATAATTAAACGTATAACCTGAACAGGTGATCAACTCAAAACCACTCGCACCTTTTTACTCTCCGTGTCATTTAAGCACACCGGTTGCCATGGCAACCTCCTGCGCTCCACAAGCCGACCACAGATTACGTTAAAAACATTCAGTCCGTTACGATATCGGGTTTGCAGGCTTGATATTTATTTTGTGATCATTAATAATCCTCTCATGAACACAGCGGTGGTTGATTAGTTCAGTTTAAACTCCTGCTCTGCTCGTTATTTTGGTAATGGAACCGAAACGCTCAGAAATGCGCAACACCTTGTTGAAACCATAATATTATTATTAATTATTATTATTAATTATTGTTGTTGGGTCATTAATTGGAGCACGTTTTGTTGATTTTTTATGTTGTTATTTAATAAAGTTATGAACGTTTTGATAAGCCAATCAGAGGAGGACCTGCTGGTCTCAGCAGCGTTCAGTTTGTCACCTAATGCTGAGATCGACTCGTCGCCCCGCTGCTCTAGCAAACCACGAACAGTTCAGAAACGATATGAAATGGAATAAAAAGCTATTTATGAACTGATTAAGTCGTGTTTTAGATTGTTCTTGAAAAACTAATCAGTCACGGCTGCACAGTGAACCCGTTGGTTTTCTACAGCAGACAGCCGCTCCCCTCTCTCAGGTACTGCGAACCCCGCTGAATCTTTTAGGGGCAGCAGTACCCTGCCGTACCCCCCTACTTTCACCCCTGCATACATATAAATGTAACATTTATTTATACACATTTATTATACACTGGGGGAAACCCTGTAAAAGTGAAACTATGACTCCCCAACAGGTTAAATAACTCAGATTACATCATCAATGTGTAACTTTACGAATGGCGCCCCCTAGGGCAACAGTTCAGAGGCCGTTGTCAATGGGACAGAGATGAGAGCTGCACCAGGAGGAGTCAAACATGCAACCGTAGCAACAGCCATGATGCTCCTTGGTCAGATGGGCAAGGCGCTACTGGGGTTGGTTATTAGCCCGCTGTTAGCTAGTTATTAGCCGGTTTTTAGCCCGCTGTTAGCCTGCTGTTAGCCAGTTGTTAGCTGGTTGTTAGTCAGTTGTTAGCCAGTGGTTAGCCAGTTGTTAGCCAGTGGTTAGCCGGTTGTTAGCCAGTGGTTAGCCCACTGTTAGCCAGTTGTCAGCTCAATGTTAGCTGGTTGTTAGCCAGCTGTTAGCCAGCTGTTAGCAGGACCTTAGCCCGGTGTTAGCCGGTTGTTAGCCCGCTATTAGCCGGTACCTCGTAGCTCTCTAGCAGGGTTCTGGCCGGGTTTGGACTCAGCCGGAATGCCGTGTTCAGGATGCCGAGGCCCAGATGGTGAGCCAGGTTCTCCCAGCATCCTTCAGCCTCCAGAGCGCCGCACACGGCCCGCTTCACCTGCACGTCCAGAACTGACAGGTCGCCTACACACACACACACACACACACACACACACATGGTGAGGGCGGAGGCCATGATGAAGAGGAAGAGGAGGAAGAGGAGGCTCACCCTGTGGCGGGATGAAGGCTTGCTGGCTCCTGGGCTCGTACTCCTGACCATTTAGAAGATCCAGAACCTGGAAACACAGACTGTCAGGGTTCTGACCCAGTTCTGACCCAACACTCACACACTCCCAGACCTACCTCAGGGGAGGCGGCCATGTTGACTGGAGTGGTTCCTGAGATGTAGCCTTCATCATCCTCTTCCTCCTCATCGTCCTCCTCTTCCTCGTCCCTGATGAAGAGCGGCTCAAAGTTCTCCCTGTGCGGGTCAGCACCTGGACACGGGAAGGGACGCCAAGGTCACATGAAGGTCATGTGAAGGTCATGATCGTCCTTCACAGCTTGTGACAGAACAGGCTGATAAAACGACTTGTTAACAAACTGATACTTTCCAGAATCTTTCCACATGTTTGTAATCTGGTCTAATACAAATAAAAATCTATTTTATTTGACTGATAAACTAATATTTAGGAACACAACTGTTACTCTAAAGTTTTAGTGTATCTACAGAGCCACATAAATAGCTTTGGTGGGCCGGCTTTGGCCCCAGGGCCTCGAGTTTGACACCTGTGACAGAGAGAAGATCTGCTGGGTTCCACCAGAATCAGAACCAGAACCACTGGAGATAAAAACTTCCAGCTGGTTGTTGTTTTTCCTCAATGCATTCCAGATGCACTCCAAACTTTTCAGATTTTAATTCCTAAAAACCGTTGAAAACCAGGAATTATTGTCCTTCTGCTTCATATTTTATTCTTAAGCTGGTTAGGAAGAAGCAGCAGGTTGCTCAGTCGGTCATAATGTTCTGCTCCGTCTCCAGGTGTTCAGCCTTACCTGCAGCCATCAGCAGAGCCGTCAGCTTGATGGAGCCCCGCCCCGCGGCCACATGCAGGGGGGTGGAGCCGTTGAAGGTGCAGCTGTCCACCTTGGCGTTTCCCTGGCAACAGAAGGAGAGAGTCTGGGTCTGAGCAGCCAATCAGAGACAGCCTGTGCCACGATTGGCCGGTTCCTACCTCCAGCAGCAAGCAGCCGGCCAGCGACACGTTGTCAGTCTCCGTGGCGAGGTGCAGCGCGGTGCGTCCGCCGCTGCGCTCCTGAGCCTCGACGTCGGCCCCGCCCACCAGCAGCTCCCTCAGCGCCGCCAGGCGATTGGCCAGAACCGCCAGGTGGATGGCACACAGACCTGAGGGCGAGCAGGGGAGCATGAGCTGCTGTGAGAGAGTGTGTGCGTCTGTTTGTAAAACTTTGTGGGGAACACATACTACGCTGTTGGGAACCACTGCTCCTTGTGGGTCTGCAGAAACACTGTTTTTGGCTCAGGGGTCAGATTTAGGGCTCAGGTATGAATTGAGTTTTGGTTGGTTAGGGTTAGGAAAAGGGTAAAGGTCAGGTTTAGACTGTAGAAATGAATGGAAGTCAATGGAAAGTCCCCACAAAGATAGCAAAACAAACGTGTGTGTGAGTGTGTGTGCCAACCTGCTGTGTTGCTGAACTGCAGCAGCTCTCTCATCTCTCTGCGTCGCAGTAAAAGCTCCACCATCCCGTCTCCTTCCTGCTGCGCCGCCAGGTGAAGAACCGTGTTGCCGTGGCGATCTGTCAGAGTCGGGTCGGCGCCGGCCAGCAGCAGCACTTCAGCCGCCTGCTTCTGCTGAGTGATGACCGCCAGGTGCAGAGGAGTCTGGGAAGTGTAGGAGAGGTCAGAGGTTAGCATTAGCAGACTTAGCATTAGCTTCCACTAAATGCCACGATGGTATAGCGCAGGGTTCTCAAACTCAATTGGTCCGCGGGCCGTGAGTATGAGACCTCTGCTATAGCGCTCAAGCGTTAGCAGAACTATTGTTTACAATTATTTTTTTATGGCTAGCACAGCTAGCTTCTTTGTTAGCGGTGTCTCCTCTCTGGTCTTCAGAAACCGTCTTGTATTTTGATTCAGGCTTAAACCTGGATTATCTGATGGATTTGGACCCTAATCTGATCCTAACTCAGCTTGGTAGATGACGCGTTGCTTTGGTTTTGTTTCTGAATAAATCTTATCGTTTATTAACAGCAGAAAGCCTCCAGCAGGACGGATCCTCCTGGTTTTTCTTTGTCCTTGAAACCATGTTCCCAATCCCTGCAAAACCTGGTACCTGGTACAGGTGGTTCCTCATGTTGAGCACCTCTTCTCCCGTCAGAGCGGACACCACCTGCGTCAGACTCGTCAGCGCCTCCTGCTGGCTGTGGAGCACCGCCAGATGCAGCCCACTGCAGCAGAGCAGAACGGGAGTGAGCCCAGCATCCTCAGTCAGCCTGTGTGTGTGCGCGCACGCGTGTGTGTACTGACGTGTCTCCGTCTTCGTCCTGTGCCGCCATCAGAGGGCGCTGTGGAGCCAGCAGGTACGCCGAGTCGCCGGTGACAGAGTATCGGAAGAGAGCGTCAAGCTGCCTGCGGGTTGCCTCCATCAGCGCCTCGTCTGCAGAGACATCAGAACCAGAGCGATGACATCACTGATCACCTGACCAGCTGCGTTTCCGTTAGCCGTCAAGTTACACAAACTGAAATTACCAAAAGGAAAAGTTTTTGCACTGGGTTGAAGTGTTTTCTTCAGCAATATCGTATTTCATAAAGCTGTAATTAAAACCCTTTTTTTCACGTCACATGATCAGCAGCAGGCTGCACAGTGGCGTAGTGGGTAGCACTGTTGCAGCAGCAAGAAGGTTCTGGGTTCAATTCCCGGCCCGGGTCTTTCTGCATGTTCTCCCTGTGCATGGTGGGTTCTCTCCGGTTTTCCGGGTTCCTCCACAGCCCAAAAACATGACTGTCAGGTTGATTGGTCTCTCTAAATTCTCCTTAGTGTGTGTGTGTGTGTGTGTGTGTGTGTGGTTGTTTGTCCTGTGTGTCTCTGTGTTGTCCTGCGATGGACGGGCGACCTGTCCAAGTGACCCCGCCTCTCGCCTGTTGACCGCTGGAGAGCAGGATCCTTGTCCCTAGTGATCCCACTAGGGACAAGTGTGGAAGAAAACGGATGGATGGATGATCAGCAGCCGGATGTTACTACTGATGGAAATGCCAAAGAAGACAACAGGAAGTGGTGTTCTTCGTGGTTGTTTTGTTTCTTTCAGACATTGTGCAGCCGGCTCCATCAGAGCTCTCACAGCTTCACTGTTCATAAAAAGTTCAGTCATTCCAACCTGTTGAATACATAAAGCTTCTGTAAAATAGCCGACTACAATTCCCCCAAAACGGCTCATGCCAAGTAGGCGGGGCTTGTCGCTCCAATGGTTGAATAAGACGCCAACACCTTCTCTGATTGGCTGATATATTTCCACAAATTTGTAATGGAACCGCAGCTAATGCCTTAAACTAACAAACCTGGATCCACACTGGGGGCATCTGATTGGGCGGAACCTCCTGACTGGGCGGAGCCTCGTAGCACAGCGCCCGACGCCGGGTCGTTGTCTGGGTCACTGTCGTCGCCGCTGTCGTCTGCAGCTTCACTCTGCAAAGCTTTAACAGAACCAGGTTTGTGTCAGAACATCTATTTCGGTTCTGCTGATCCAAGTTTCCTTGCTTATCGCACAAACCAATGAGGTAAAAACAGAGGAAATTCACCTCTGACTGAGGTTTTCCCTTTTTCTTAATGCGTTACTTTATTGTATGAAACTAAATACGATTAAGTTTAAACAATAACCGATTAAAATCAATGGCTAACATTGGTTTGGATGCAACTTGTTTTGAATAATATTGAATGGAGTCAGATCTCATTAGCATTAGCTTCTGCTAAATACCACGTTGGTTTAGCACATTAGCATTAGCTTCTGCTAAATAATTTGCATACACAGACAGACGAGACAAAAATTGAGTAAATTCACTGTTTTATCAACATTTCTGTTTTTGGTGTTTGTCATTTATTGTATGAAACTAAATGTGTGAAACAAAAAATTAAAATCCTGAAGCTAGATTTATAGTTTTTTTGCTTTGTTGTTCGTTCACTGTCAAACTTTAACATAATGTTCATTTTAATAGTTTATCATAAAAACATGGAGCCGTCGCAGTTTTTATTTAAAGTTTAGACTCCAGTTGCTCATGAGGTCACATACACAGAATGACGACAACCAGCTTATTTCAGGGAGAAGTTGGTTAGATTTCCCACCATGCTTTGTGCCGCCGCCTCCTCCAAGACCAGCTGAGTACGCTGAGGAGAATCCTCCTGCTGCTCCTCCGTAGCTGTAGGAGGAGAAACCCTGGTAGTATCCTGCAGAAGAATCAAGCAGATAATCAGACTGCAGAAATTATTCTAGCAGGTTTTCATCTTCCTGACTTCACCTCCTCCTGCTGAGCCTGGACCTCCTACTCCTGAAGCCGGACCTCCTCCACCTCGGTACAGCCCCCCACCTCCTCCTCCTCCACTTCCTCCTCCTCCATGGCCGCTGAAGTCCTGGAAGTTTGGCAATGTCTTCTGCCTCTTCCTCTGAACCTCTTCTTTATCTGGAGACAAACAATAATGAAACATGGCCGCCGACTCAGAGTAAAAACTACCAACAACTTTAACCTGAGGGGGAAGCCAGAACTTAGCTACACTGTGGGCGGGCCCAAAGGGCGTAGCTACGCTGTGGGCGGGGCCAGAGGACGTAGCTACGCTGTGGGCGGGCCCAAATGGTGTAGCTACGCTGTGGGCGGGGCCAGAGGACGTAGCTACGCTGTGGGCGGGCCCAAATGGTGTAGCTACGCTGTGGGCGGGGCCAGAGGACGTAGCTACGCTGTGGGCGGGCCCAAATGGTGTAG
>NW_006800669.1:0-35208 GCF_000485575.1 Poecilia formosa | reverse complement strand
TAGCTACGCTGTGGGCCGGGCCAGAGTAGCTACGCTGTGGGCGGGGCCAGAGTAGCTACGCTGTGGGCCGGGCCAGAGTAGCTACGCTGTGGGCGGGGCCAGAGTAGCTACGCTGTGGGCAGAGCCAGAGTAGCTACGCTGTGGGCGGGGCCAGAGTAGCTACGCTGTCGGCGGGGCCAGAGGACGTAGCTACGCTGTGGGCAGGCCCAAATGGTGTAGCTATGCTGTGAGCGGGCCCAAATGGTGTAGCTACGCTGTGGGCAGGCCCAAAGGGCGTAGCTACGCTGTGGGCGGAGCCAGAGTAGCTACGCTGTGGGCGGAGCCAGAGGACGTGGCTACGCTGTGGGCGGGCCCAAATGGTGTAGCTACGTTGTGGGCGGGGCCAGAGTAGCTACGCTGTGGGCGGAGCCAGAGGATGTAGCTACGCTGTGGGCGGGGCCAGAGGACATAGCTACGGTGTGGGCGGGGCCAGAGGACGTAGCTACGCTGTGGGCGGGCCCAAATGGTGTAGCTACGCTGTGGACGGGCCCAAATGGTGTAGCTACGCTGTGGGCGGGCCCAAAGGGCGTAGCTACGCTGTGGGCGGAGCCAGAGTAGCTACGCTGTGGCGGAGCCAGAGGACGTAGCCTACGCTGTGGGCGGGCCCAAATGGTGTAGCTACGCTGTGGGCGGGCCCAAATGGTGTAGCTATGTTGTGGGCGGGGCCAGAGTAGCTACGCTGTGGGCGGAGCCAGAGGATGTAGCTACGCTGTGGGCGGGGCCAGAGGACGTAGCTACGCTGTGGGTGGGTGCAGGTGTCTACCTATGATCTGCGGATGGTAGGTGAATGGTTTGGGCTCGCTGGTCTCGTTGTCGGATTTCCTCTTTAGCTGGACGAAGACAGACGTTGGCTTCTGCAGGTTTTGGTCTCGATACTTCGGGGTCTTGAAGACGATGGCAAACTGTCGTCATGGCAACACATTGACAAAAGAACAGAGCATGAAAGCGGTGTAACGACTGCAGCGCCTCCCGGCTGCAGCTGGATCAGCGCTGACCTGTCTGTGGACGTCTGTGGGGGAGAAATCGCCCAGAGCCTCCCAGGTCAAGCCTGAGTCGTCCTCCTCGTAGAACCGCACCTGGATGTCATCTACGCACAAGAAACACAACATGAAACACACACAAACACACTGGAGGGTCCTGGAGGGCACCGAGACCCGACCCGAACCGAGGCTGGAGGGGGAACCCGCCTCCAGCCGGAACGAGACACAGGAAATCAGAGGAGAAAACCCAGAATCCCACATTGCCTCGTTAGCAAACCGCGGTGCCTCGTTAGCGGACCTCAGACTCAGATCTTGTCACATGCTGGACTCCTGCTCACCTTTCTGGACCTTGTCACAGAGCAGGTAGACCTCCTCTCCCCCCGTCACGCAGCCGGCGGTCCGGTCCATCCTGACGATCTTCAGGTTTGAGGCGTTTGGAGCCTCTGAGGGAGGAAGAAGAGTCAGAATTATTCATCACTATACCAGAACTCTGTTATGAGAGCAATGCTAAGTGATGAAGTGGTGGACAGAGAGGAGCAGCCTCAGTGACGCTCAGACTCTGAAGCAGGAAGATGGAGGACAGACGGACAGGAAGGAGGCGGAGCTCTGCCGGCAGCAGGCTCTGCTCCGTCTGCTTGGCTTCCTTTACTTCCCCTTTTCATTTCGGTTGTTTCTCCAGATGAAACCAAGTTAATGCCAGCAGCCAATCAGCAGCTGAGCGCCACATTAATTAGTAATTAGTAATTCATTAGTAATGAATGAAGTCCAGAGGTTTGCACTGACTGCTGTCGTAGATGGGCTCGGACACCACGGGCTCCAGGCGTCTGGAGAAGCCGCCGTCGCTGTCGGGCAGGAAGGCGGTGAACATGAGGCGCACCACGCTCAGGTCCATCTCTTTGGCCTGAGAGGCTGCGGCGCTGCTGATCATGCTGCGCTGGTGGTCTGCACACAACATGGAAACGGTTCTGATGTTTGCCAACAGCTAAACATCTGCATGGCTCCCAAACCAGCATGGACAAACAAGTGATTTACGATCCACAGGATCTGGTTCATGGAGCTGAATCTACAGCAACATGCAATCAAGAACAGTAAAAACATCGGCTGAAAATAAATTTAAATACAGCAAAACTAATTATTTAAAGGTGAAAAGATTTTTCAGAATAAAAACTATAAAGTACATCAGCTAAATACTGAGCTTTGGGTTTATCAATATTTAACTTGAAATTAAATTAAACCTTAATTTCATTTTGCTTTGGGATCAATAAAGTATTTCTGAATTTGAATTTATTTTGATAGGGCACTTCCATTTATTGGCAAGCTGATTAGCATATTAGCTAAACATTTAAAGTGGAGCTAAATATTTATGACATTATGAGAGCACGAGGTGAACATTTCCCCCATGACAGACTAAATAAACTAAAATATTACTGTCAATGTTTTACAGTGTAATTCTACAAGCGGCTGCTGATCAGAACCAGAACCAGCAGCTGCTTGTTACTGAGGAGAGGCGGGATCGGATCGGAACCACTGACCGCTGAGCTCCCGCGGGACCCGGACCTCCCCCTGCAGCGCGTCGACCTCCGGGTGGATGGCGACCCCGCAGTTGTAGCCCATCCTGAAGGCCTCCACCATCCGCTCCTCCAGCGTCTTCGCCACGTTCTTCTTGGTCACATGGAGGATCCCCAGGTTGGGAAAACTGCAGGAAGCCAGAAGCAGGTCAGGTTCTGCTGGTCGGACCCACACAGAGCGGAACCAGATCCAGAACTGGGCTGACCGATTCTCCATGATGCCACACCAGGAAGCAGAGTTTGAGGTAGTCCTCCATTTAACTCAGATGTTGTAACCAATCTCACAAATCCATCATTACCTGGGCTTTTGTTTTGAAGGGGACAAGTCAGGAAATTCCACTTTTTATCCTTTAATACATTTCGTCGTGTATCTGGAGTCTCTAAGAGAGCAGATTCAGTTTCCACGTGTCTCCATCAATCTGTTCAGGTTTTTCTGTTCCCTGATATTCTCAACTTTTACATCACAGTATTTACTAAACAAGGTCATGAACTTCTGGCTAATTAAGTTTGGAAAGCCTCCATTTTTATTTCTCGCAGCGATGTTGTAGTCCAAGTTAGGAAACCAAAGTCAAATGTTTCAGCAGAGCAAGCTTTATTTCAGACATGAATTTAATGAGTTGGAAGTCCTGGAAGTTGTTTTGCTAGCTTTCTGCTGATGTTAGCTATAGCACTGTGTGCTAGCACACAGTGCTATAGCTGTTAGCTAGCACACAAAACGAACGTTTTGAATAGCAACACCACATAAACAGACCTGCATTGTTTTGACTAGAGGAACAAATGATCCAAATGCATTCTGGGACTTTCTGGTGCTAGCGTTAGCTAACTCGCTACTGACATCTTTTAATAAGTTTGGGAATAAAACGATTCTGCGTCACTGGATAATCACACCTCTGCTACCAAACTACAAAAATGACTGAAGGGGCAGGACTGGCTCAGTCTGCGACCTGGTTTGCTTTTAAAGAACTGGCACCAAAACAAGTTGCTGTCAGACAAACCTCAGGTCAGAGGTCAAAGGGAAACCTGTGGAGCTGCAATAACCAGTGCAGTTCAGCTTTATATTCACCAAAACTGATTTAAAAGCACAATGAGTCTCATAGTCAGACTAAAGGTCATGTGACCAGAAAATATCTGGTGTCAGTTGAACATTTATGTAGATTTAAACATCTCCAGACAAACTTTGGGTTAAACTGAATAACATTAAACACTCATTTAAATGAAACGTGCATGATTCCTACCTGATGGTGGAGTCTTTGGACTGCAGGTCAGCGATGCAGATGCCTTTATCGCACTGCTTCCCCACCAGGCTGTGAGCGTGAAGCTGCGGCAGCTGGGTCAGCGCTGTCACCAGCTGGACCACGACCCGGGCCTGACCCTGGTAGTTACAGATCTGAAACCCACAGCAGAATGCTGCCGTTAGCGCAGGCCCGTTAGCACAGGCCAGCTGAGGAAAACAGAAAAGATGAGGTGGATGAAGCTGAGAGTGAAAATGTTTGGTGAAATCAGACAGAATGAGTTTTGTGATCTCATTCTGGACTCCACAGATGAGTCACACACATTCAGACTCTCTGTGGTGGTTCAGAGAAACTTTCTCCTGGTATAAATGACTCACTGAAACTTCTCACCTCCACCAACATCAGAGATCGGTGAAGCGATGGATTCAGGCTGAAAACAAACCTGACCATCTCCAACCGTCTGTCAGACGATCAGCAGGTTTTCTGGAGTCAGACTGAAGGTCAGTCAGAAAACAAACAGGTTGCCATTAAAATGGATTTCTGCTCTAGAATCACCTTCTAGATATGCTTGGTGTCTAATCATCACCTACTCATTTTGAACCAAAGAAATCATGTAGAATTCCTTGACATTTTTTAAAATGGCCGCCCTGGTTGTAATGGAAAGTAATCAGCTGTAGTTCTTGCCAGTGGTGGCACAGCTAACGAAAACATTTGGTTCAATAACGCTAAACAAGAATCTTAGCTATGCTAACAATAAACACAAAACAATTAGAAGAAGCTAATGCTAACTATGAAGACACCAGGCTCTCATCTTCATCTCCTTCCTGCTGTGAGACTCGCTAGCAGCAAAGTCCTCAGAGTCTGAACATTTTATCACTTTAGAGTTGAACAAAGTAGAAAACATGATGAGACATAAAGTTCATCCAAATCATCAAACATTTATGGGAACATTTTATGATAATAATTAGTAATTAGTCATTATCATAACTGCCATTTTGATGGCTCAAAACGGCAGCCATCTTGAAAAATACCATCCTCCTGAAACTGAAGTGTCTGATGGGAAATATAAAAACATTCGACCTGAGAGGTTAGCATGCCAGTTTTAAAGCCTTTGGGCACACTTGAAAGATTTTTACAGTAAGAAGCTGCAGTGTGAGATTGTGTTGTGAATTTCTTCATAACCTCTGGAGTTCCTCAGGGCTCCATCATTTTATCTGCATTTCAGCAAATGAGAAGGCGGCCTGAGGTCTTATTTACTGAAAAGAAGTTTGAATTGTTTCTCACTAGGCAAAACGTGACTGAAACATTTAACACAAACAGACCAGGGGCAGCGGGGCCTGTGCTCTGATTGGGCCTGTGCTCTGATTGGGCCTGTGCTCTGATTGGTCCTGTTCGTCTGAACATGAATCTGAACTGAAGCTGAATCTGCTGTTAGCCGTTTTACTAGTGTTTGCTTCCAGATGTTCATTTTCATGTTATCTCTGTTTAACTGAAACGTGAGAACAAACTCTTCCTGTTCCTTCAGTTTGTGTGACAGCCAGCCGTGCCACTGCAGATATTTGGCTGCAACTGTTGCAATAAAAAAGCCCACTTCCTCTTCCTGGTTCTGTCGGCCACTCGACGTGTCGCAGCAGATGAACGCAGTTCCTAGAATCAGAGCGAGAGCTGCAGTTTGAGGGTTTCCTGGCTGCTGCTGCGCTGCAGCTACCCGACAGCTGCAGCAGGCCGCTGTCTCCGCATGAGAAACGCAGAAAACAGCTTAAATTCTGCTAAAAAAATAAAACTAAAACTGAAATAAAGGCAAATCTGAAAGCAGCAGTGTCTCACCCCCTCCAAACCCAGAACACCAGCATGCAGCAGCAGCTGCTGCGTTTCTGAGGAAATCTGTCTGGATGCTGCAGTACAGCTTCGTTTCACGCCCAGGTCAGAACCAGAATCAAACCGCGGGTCCGAAAATTAGGTTCTGCTGGTTTGAAAGCTGTTCCTGGTAACCAGATCATCAGGAAGCTAACAGAACCACAGACTGGAGCTTCTGACCCGGTTCTGTTGGGATGTGGAGTCGGACCAGGACTGGTGGGCTGGGGTGTGATGCGTTCACTGACTGCTTTCATCAGTTCATTATTGTCATTTTCAGACGTTTAGATTCACCGTCTGTCTTTTTCTGCTGCTGAATTCTGACGCAACATGGACAAAATGCAACGATACTATAATAATAAATAAATATGATAAATAATAATAATAATAATAATAATAAAACAATACTATTCAAGAAAAACATTGATTATTATTACATAAACAGTCCTGCATTATTCTTGTCCTGGGGAACAAATAATCCAAATGCATTCAGTGTCGTTCTAACATTAGCTAACTTGCTGGCATAAGCTAACTTGCTAGCATTAGCTAACTTGCTAACATCTATTTTCATCTATTCTCTCAGCCATTCAACACCAGCTAAAGGAGAAAAGGAAAAGGATGGAAACAAATCGCTGCAGCCAAAATTCTACATTGTTTTTCTTTTATTCACACTATTAGCTTTTGGTATGTCTGCCAATTTCATATTTGTCTGATTATTTTTACTAAATGAAATTTTATTTCTGTTTTATCACTTATCTACCTGTCATGCTGTGTTTGTTGTGGAGCGCTGTGGTCAGCTGAGGCTATTGGAAATGTGCTACCAAAATGAACTTTGACTTGACCTGATATTAGCTAACTTGCTAACGTTAGCTAACTCGCTAGCTGTGTTGAGGCCTTCTTTATGCGACGTATTCCTTCAGGCTTTGGCAGCATTTTCTTTCTCCAACATGTTCGGCTGAATGAACAGATCTACGGTTGGTGAAATCTTTTAGTTAATTTGGTAATAAAAGTTTCTGCGTCGCTACATAGTCGTATTTCTGCTATCAAACCGTTCAGACTGCAGACGCTTTGAAAACTCAGATTTGGTTCCACATTTGGAAGTGGAACAGATCGGAGTTTATTTGGGTGAAAAGATCGGAACAAAAAAGTTGGATTTGTTTCGCATTTGACTGCTGTGTGATGCCAACATGCTATCCTTCACTGATTTACCCCAAACTTTCACTATTTCAGCTCCTTTAAGTTCTGTAATCTATTGTCTTTTAATCGTTTTTATAGTTTTTTACGCTTTTGTTTTGTAAACTAGCTTAGCATACATCTCTGTTTTTGCATAAAATAAATGGGAATCGAAGCATTGCGCTCCTCTTTGGCTCCTGAACGGGTTCAAAGATTGAGATCAGCTCTACTGAAGGGGTCAAAGGTCATTCAGATGGAGAGGTTCATCTGATCAGACCTTTGATGCTTTCCTCTGTTTCTGACCCGGGAGAGCCAAACCGGGCCAGGAATGGATCCCACCAGTGGGATGGGAGTGAAGGCGTGAACCTTTCCAGAGATTGAAATCCCATGATGCATTGCACATCTGTAAACAGGCAGCTTCAATGGTGAAAACCATGAGATCAGGTACCAGAACGTTATTAACATCCAGAGGCTGCGTCGTCATGGTTACGGACTCAGCATCACCTCGGCTGAAACTGAACTGTGACTTTAAGTTTTGTCCCGTTTCATTCTGTTGACTGAGCAGTTCTGACGATCAGCTCATTGGCTGTTTTGACCCAAAGCAGCACGCTAGTGAAGGGTTAACTGTGTTTCTGGGCCTGAGTGGGCGCCGGCGCCAACGCCACGCTTTCATCTCCGAGCTGAAACTTTGCACCTTTCCTGTCTGTGACGCAGCGGCGCTTCCTTGTAATTAGCTGTGGGTGTCGCGAGGAGGAAATTCCCAACAGACATGAAACATGCAGAGGTGTGTGTGTGTGTGTGTGTGTGTGTGTGTGTGTGTGTGTGTGTGTGTGTGAACAGGTCCAGGCCCGTTAGGTTCTGAATGCTGGAGGCGGGACCAGTCCCGGGATCCAGTTCGTTCTTCATCGACTGCTTTTAAAAACTTCACGTTTTTTCACTAATTTGACAGAAAAGTTTCCACGGATTAACAGAGAATAAGAAACATTACCATGGCAACACAAACAGGAACACCTCATCTCAATCCAGAAATGCTTCTTTAATCCCAAAAGAAAGTTAATCTTTGCTTTAACTGACACTGAGGATCTCCTGTAGAGGTCTGTCTTTCAGCGGTATGAAGACGCCTCTGACTGAAGACACTCTGCATATGTGAACGCCAAGTGGACCGGAGACTGCTCCAAAAATAGGAAGTGGACTACAGTGCAGGGCTTTCTGGGTAAATCCAACCAAAGCTAACGTGCTAGCCTAGCGCTAGCAGCAGAAATGGCTCCTGGTCTTTAGCCTAAAGAGAAATCCTCCAACCGCTAAAATCTGACGCCTCCATCTTGTTTCCATCTGGTGAAGAAGGAAGTTGCTCTCAGTGTCTTCAGAGGTTTTTGTGTCATTTCCTTCAGTGGTTCTAGGTGCAGCGCCCCCACAGGACAGGAGGGGAACAGGTTGCTCAGAGGGTTTGGTTGGTTTGACTTTCCGTCCAAAACACAACCAGAGGATGGGGAACCAGAGTCCAGCTTTCATCTACAGCGCCACCAACATGCAGGGTTTTAAAAATAAAAGCCTGCACCTGCAGGAACAGCAGGAAGAAGATCCATCCCAGGAAACGGGTTCAGAACCTTCAAATGACACAGATTCTGGAAACACTAAAAAACTGTTGTTGTTTCACATGTTTACCAGAACCAGAAGCTCCAAACGGAAAAACATCCAGAAATCTGGATCCAATCTGGCCCCCCCATGCCAGGAGAAGGGGTGAGGGAGGGGGTGTGGCCTGGACGCTGCTAACTTAGCATCGATGTAGCTACATTTAGCGCCTTTTCAGACCCGCTAGCAACAAACTTTCAGAAAAAACTCTAGTCATAAATCAAGCTAATCTGTTCTCTAGCACATTTAGCTTCTGTTTATTGTCTGAATATTTTGTTATTATTTCTGGTATTTTCTTTATGAATCTGCAGTGCGGAGCAGAGAGCAGAGCTCTGAACCGCAGAGCCGCTGCAGCGCTTTGCTCTCAGGAAGCGTTTCCTCTGCCAGCCGCCGCCCAAACAGGAAGCGTTACCTTCACCGTCGGGTACGTCTTCCTGTTCTTCTCGCTGGAGGCTCCCGGCAGGCCGCCGTGCGACGGACCTTCGCAGCCGTAGCGGAACCTGAAGCCGCGCTGCAGAAACACAAACACAACATCTCAGATTATCTCAGATTACAGCAGAGGTCAGAGGTCAAGGTCGTCCTGGCTGCGGGACAACCTTGACCTCGCTCGTCTTGCTAACCTCAGTCCGGCCGCCATCTTGTTTCTAGAGAGAGGAGGTTTTCTCCTTCAGCCCTTCCAAGCAGCCGGCCTGGCTCAGGGTCATGACCTTTAACCTTTAGCCTGAGGCCCATAGAGTCTGAGCTACAGCTCTGGAGTTTCTGGACATTTCTTCATGCTCTGACCTTTGACCTCGTGATGTCTGAGATGTTTTCCTCTTGGAATTTTTTATGTAATTTTTTTTATTAAAAATTTGTTTCTAATTATAAACATTTATTTTAATTTCTTTGATTTTTGTTTTTCATTCTTTTATTTTTATTTATTTGTACTTATGTTCAATAACTTTGAAAATGTTACTTTAATTTGTAAGCTTTAATGTAAAATTATTTCCTTTTCTTTAATTTCTGATTTATTATTTTTATTTAAATTAAATGCTTTTAATTTTTTGTACTTTTTAATTGAAATATTAAATGTTATTTTCATTAAATTACATAAAATCTTATTTTCCTATGTATTTATTTTTATAATAAATACATATTATTTACTGGAGACTGATGGAGCTGACCTTTGACCCCTCTCAGGTGGAGCAGCAGCTGAGGTCACTGCTAGCATCGTGCTAACACACCTGACCATCCTAATCTCTATAGAATAAAATCAGAATAATCTGATTAAAGATCAGGCAGCTTCAATGATCAGAGGAGAAACCGAGTGGACTTCCTGTCCAGGTGAGTGGACTTCCTGTCCAGGTGAGAGGACTTCCTGTCCAGGTGAGAGGACTTCCTGTCCAGGTGGGCTGCTCACCTGTTTGGGCTGCTCCAGGATCTGCAGGAATGGTCCGTCCACTGAAACACACAACCAATCAAAGTTTTTATTAATAATTTCAACATTTTAGACGATAACTGGAAGTTTTAAATATTTAGAGCAGAAAACAAAAAGAAAGTTTTCTGTTTCTGTCTTCATCTGTTTATTTATCTATTTATAAAACAAACAGATAAATAAATAACATAGAAATTAATAAATTAATCTAACGTTTATTATTTAACCTATCGTTAATTACTAATCTAGTTATTTATATGATGAATAATTAGAGTCATCATCATCATCAGCCTGGAAGCCTTCAGAGCTTCAGCTGAAACCAGAAACAGGAAGTGAGAGCGCAGCGCGCCGCCGCCGCCTCGTCATGAAACTTGTCTTTCGTTTTGCCGCCGCCAGTTTCCTCCAATCATTTCGTTCTCCAGACAGAAACTCTGCCAGCTTCCTGCTGCAGCAGAAACTTCAGACCCAGTCGGGATCTTCTGCCTGTTTCAGCGGTGGCAGCATCATGCTGAGCAGACACTTCCTGTCAAACTGGAAATCTGAGGAGTTTTTAAACCATAAACCTGATTTTATTTTTCATTTCACTTCCAGGCTGAGCTGTAAAAACAGCAGCATGAACACGACGGACACGGATCGCATCACTTCCTGCCCAGCAGGAAACACGGCCTGATTGGCTGACAGCTGAGGTCACATGACCCCTGGACTGCATTTAAATAATTTAATTTAAATTAAAATTAACACAGAGAAAATAATAGGCTTTTTTATGTTAAAAACTAAATATTTATTATTAAAACAAAATATCGTTAAATTCTTAGAAAACTATCATTAAAGTAAAAATAAATACTAAAATGTGTCAAATAGAGAAATATAAAATAATGTAAACGATAAATGTATTAAATCATCATAATTGAAGAAAATAATAGAAATATAAAATCCTTTATACACACAATAAAACAATTTAAGTTTATATAAAAAGTTTTACGTACCAAAAAGTGACAATATTTTAAATTGAATTTAAATGACAACTAATCTTAAAAAACAAACAAAAAATTACAAATATAAAAAAAATCATTATACAGTTTAATAATTTTAAATAATAAATATAAATATAATATTATATAAATATAATAAAAAGTGTTTTTCCTTCTGTTCCAGTTTTAAAATATTAAAGTTAATATTTAAGACGTTTTCTGGATAAATAACAGGAAGTCGCTTATAGGAAAAATTTTAATTTGCAAAAATAAAAATCAACCAGAAAACGGTTCTGATCCAATAAACCAGAACACGATCCAGTAGATCGGTTCTGATCCGGTTCAAGCTGAACAGTTAGAGAGAAACCAACAGAACTGACTGGGGCAGACAGAAGAACCGAAACCCGCACGCCCCTCTGGTGGGTGGGGCTTAGCGAGAACCAATCAGACACAGTCAGAGGGGAGGAGCCAGTCGGTACTGGTTCTGACCCGGTAGATGGCGGAGTCTCACCTGACTGCAGAGCCGTCATCTGAGGCATCGGGTCGAAGTGGGAATACCCCAGGTACGACGGATCGATCATGGTGTCGAACATCTGCAACGAGACCCAGCTGAGGTCCGACAGAACCGCTGGGGGTTCTGGAGCTGCAACAGAACCCGGAGCGGTTCTGCTGGACCGTCTGGACCAGAACCGCTCCGGGTTCTGCTGGGGTGAGTTTTGTGCTCTGAACTCGCTGCGTTAGCTGTATGCTAATGAACCGAACCAGTAGCCAATCACAGACGGGGATTTTTAATCCAATCAGATTATCCCTCCACAACCACAATGGGAGGAAAACATAACAACATAAACTGGGATTCTGTAGCCTGACAATATTCAGCTAAGCAATGAAAACTTGATGGACAATTTTTTATTTTATTTTATTGTTTGTAGATTCATTTGAAATCCAAAGACTTTTATTTTTTCAAGATTTCACCTGCACAAATCTTTATTTGTTGGAATAAAGATTACAGGAAGGAAAAGCTGTCATTTCAAGTCCTGGTGAACTAAACCAAACTTTCACAGTTAAAGTTTCCAATGTTAATAAAATCCTGTGGAAGTTCAGAATCAACTCAGATGAGCTACTAATGCAAATTACACAGCACTGCAAAAAATTCACAACCGCATTTAGAAACTGTAAAATAAAAGTGAAAGTTTGGGTTTGTTCACCTAGAACTCAACTTTTATTTTCCAGGATGTTTATTTCAGCACATGAAGAGTTCTGGAGGTGAAAAAAGACGAAAATATGAGAGAAATCGTCTTCAGCTAAAGACTGCTGAGCAGGGAAACAGCTGCGCGAGCCGAGAGCAGGCTGAGTGAGATTCAAACACAAATCAAATCATCGTCCATTCACATAGATCTGTGCACCTAGATCAGTCTCACAGCAAACTCAGCTTGCTGAATGAACATTTTTTATTCCGGGCAGAAACTAAGATATTCTGAGTTTGATACTGTAAAATCCGTCCAGTTCTGCGTTCAGGAGAGGAACGGTGTTTCCTCCCGGCTCCTGGTCCAATCATACGACAGGAGCAGCACAGGTACGACTGCGACCTCGGATCAGACAGAAACGACCTAAATTTCTGCTTTCTAAGCAGTTTCTGCTGCAGCTCAAAACGCAGGAATGGATGGATTTCAACCAGAGAAGCAGAAAATATCGGTAACAACGTCAATACCGGCCCAAACGTTTAGATCAGTCATATCAGCAAGAAAAAGGAAATATTTCCCCTAATGTCTGACAGGATACAAAAGAATTAATAAATCTTTATTTCTTGTACTGATGTGTTGGTTTTTTTCCATTCAAACAAGATTTCTGATGTAAGTTCGATTTGAGTTTCTGCCACTCATCGTGCAGCAGCGAGCGGCAGGTGAGCTCACCTGGCTGGAGGGGTGCAGGTAGTTCTCGTCAGCAGCCATCTTGTCTGCAGAAATCACACATTTAGGATTTAAAATCAGAACCAAAATCAAACACATCTCTGTCGACATGATGAAGCTGAGCAGCTAAGCCATATGAATAAGAGTTTGAAGACATTCCTGTTTCTTTACTGTTTTCTGTTTTAAAGTCGTGATTTATCTGCAGCTTCCTGTCTTGTTTACTGAGTCTAATTATAAATCATTTTATTACCAGGCAGAAATTTCCTGGTTAGGACTAAAATCTTCAGCCTCATTTTTATTTTTAGTAGAAGCAAATTTTCTTTAGTGTCATCATCCAAACTTTAATTGCCCAAAACAAAACAACTCTTACTGGAAAGTTATTAAACCATTTCCAATAGATAGTTAGAAATATTTAATATTTAAATTTGTTAATTTTACTTGTTTTTCAAACTGAGTTCAAAATGCTGCACAAGTGAGAAAAATATTAAGCAGAAAACCCAACACAGATTCCTGCAGGAGAAGTCAGCAGGGCCTAAAAAAAACAATCATCAGAACAATGAAATATAACATCTACATTTTAAAAGTGTGTTCAAATTAAATCCTAAATATAACAAGAGGAGCAAATATGAATTAACATGAATAATTTAAATATCAAATCTTTTGGATTTCAACCATATTCTGAGCAGAAACTCGCAGTAACTAATTGTTGATAAACTTGAGAAAAAACTTCAGACTTTTTAAAAGGCTTTTCTGATATGTTTAACTTTTAATTTATGTAAATAAAAAACCAATTAGCGAATAAAAGCATTAAACACGATAGCATCATCATATCTGGTAACTGGTGGTGCTGTTCTCCTATTTTTATGATCAAAAGCCAATAATATTGATTGATCTTTGATTCTTCTGATACATGGTGCAGCTTAGCAGAGCGCGCCCCCGCTGCGTTTACCCCGTGGCGTGAACGCGCATCCGTGTGGGTTGCTAACAGCTAACTACCCAGTCGTGGGACTAGTGCTGCTGTTTCCTTCGTGGAAGTGACCACTGATAAAGTGAAACACGGACATGGAGGCTGTATCTCCACGGCGGGAGAAGCGGTGCTGGAGCTCCAGCCTGGCCGAGTGTCTCTCCGTCATGCCGGAACGGCTAACCGCTACCTGTCCCCGCTGCTCCGGGAGCGAGCCTCGGAGGTTTCCACCAAACTCTATTTAAAATCCTCCTAATTTAAGAAACCTCCAGATTCCAGCTTAAAAATATTAAATTCGGGATATTCTTATATTAAACCCAAATGAAATAAAGTAATAATTAATACGGCTTTCGTAATGTTGGATTTTTTTTTTTTTTTTTTGTCATATCTCTCAAATTCATCTGTCACCAGGAAAAAGACACAGTTGAGCGACTCTAAGAGTTTTAAGTTGAAGCTAAAATAAAAGTTAATTTTAGTAAAAAAGGAGCCGAATTAAATGTTAGATAACAAAGATTTTAAAGATTTTAGATACAGTGGCTTTAATCCTTATGACTATATTCAGGGTTTTAATAAAACAACCAAATGGTGCTGAGTTAAAAAGTTACCTGGCTAATAAGGAAGTAAGCAGAACAACAAAGCGAACTGAGCTGTACCGGTCCGGTCCGGTCCAAGGCGCGGTTCTGACACCAGGTTCGGACCCAGCGGCTATGCTCTCAGTGGTTAATGTGTAGTAAGCATGATGTTACCTGGTCAGCTCGCTCAGGTGGAAGTCAGTTTGAAGTGTGACAGTTGGGGCTCGTTCCGCTTCACTTCAGTTCACTCATGTCCGTCATTATTTCCTCCCCACGCAGAACCCGCAGACCCACGAGCAGACCGGGCTCAGCTTCGGGACACCATCACTGCGTGGAGAGCCCAAATATTTCATCCAGTCCTGCTTCGACAAAGCTGAAACCTCCAGGTGACACCGAGAAAAAAGAGAGTGGAGTTCCTTCCCCACTGGAAATTCCCCCCGGTTCCCAGGTTCACCACAGGGGGCAGCAGAGAGTCAGGAGGTCTCACTCCAATTACCAGGTTCACCACAGGGGGCAGCAGAGAGTCAGGAGGGCTCACTCCGACTTTTTATTTTTTTTTTAAAATCACTGGTTTTGAAATATCAGGTGAGAAAAAAATGAAAATAAGTAAGAACAGAAACAGAATAAAACATGAATAAAACTAAGATAGAAATCAGGATAAAAATGGAACAAAACTAACAGAAAAAAAAATCATTCAAAAAGTGAACCTCTTCCCCCACCACCCTCGAAAATTAGAAATAAAACAAATAAGAAAACTGGAATAAGACAAATCAGAGGAGAGAGACACACTGCATTATTTACCTGAAAGATTAAAGATTCAAAGGTCTGTTCCTCTGAAGATGTTAACTTTTTCTTTTAAAGCTTAAAGATTAATGAGTTCTGGCTGAGGCGTGAAAACAGAATCATTCCTCTTAAAATCAAACATAAACAGCCAAATTTCCATATTAAACCATTTTATTATGACTAAACACATAGACCAATCTGTTATTTAACCATATACATTTATGACCTATAATTAGCTTTAGCTAACATTCATCAGAACCTTTATGGGACATAGAAGAGGATCAATTAGTGCAAGTTACAGTCAAAACTCAAAACAGCTTCAGATTGCAAAAATAAACACGTCATCTATTCATAAAACGAGTAAAAAGTGTTACAGCAGACAGAAACCAGAGGCACATGAGAGAGAAGATGCCACTGCACCGGCAGCTAACACACAGCTAAACGGCTACGCACTGGGGGCGTGGCTCCGCCCACCTCTCAGCTGAAAGGGGCGGGGCCTCAGGTCGCCACTACGGAGGCACGAGAAGCAGAAACGTTACGTCAAAGCAGCAACAACACGTTACGTCAGGTTTGGCAGCGATGAAGGCTCGTTGTGCGACTGGCAGTGTGGCAAAGTAAGACTACTGCATGGCCGGATAAAGACCCAGCAGGGCCCCGGACACCCTGGAGGGAACGGTGGGGGAGGGGGGGAACAGGAGGGCCCGCTGAGGGGCCCCGGGGCCCCGAACCACAACCTCTCCTGTTGTGGAGCTCCTGTGCTGTTGTTCTGGTGCTCTTTGTTTTCATTTAGTGAGAATGCCAAATTATAACAAATAACTTATGAAATAATTAAATGTGTCACCATGTAAAACTAGAAATAAATACAAAAGTAATTTATTAAATGTGTCTCAATTAAATTACATATATATAATTAGTTTTTGGAAACAGCCCTGATCCCGCCCTCTGAGTTTGATGGGTCAAGTTTACAGTTTAAAATAATTCATAATGTTAATCAGCGTGTATGCAGGAACATACATTTATTAAATCATGGAATAATTATATCTACTTTTAAAAATGAAGACATTTAATTGGGGTACAATTCATTATCTTTAATAAATGTTTCTGGATTTATTTTCAATTTTAATAAATTAGTAACACTTAAGTAATGATTTAATCAGTTATTTAATTATTGCAATTTGGCACACTTTGCTCTCCATAAAACTCAAAGAAAATGTCAGATTATTTTTACTGTAAAATGAAGAAAATCTGGAGATCCTCTCATTTTTTATTATTTAAGTCTAAAACCAGATGGTAATGAGATTAAATTAAACGTTTGAGGAAAAAAAGTCAAATATTTTCAGAGTATAAATTTATAAAATGACATCTGGAAATTCTTTAAGGCTCAAAGCCAAATTTAATGGACAGATTTCCTTTTAGTAAAATAATGACTTTAAACTACAAAGATAAAAGGAAAATTTGGACATAAATGTAAGAGTTGTCATTAACAATAATCATGATTTTCATGTAACTAAATTAGATGAATCTGAACATTTTGGACCCAGATGATGTTTTATTACAATTTCAGTTTTTAAAATCCAAAAACATCTCATCTTCCTGGATTAAAACCCTGATCAGTCCATTAATCCCAACGTGTCGATCCGTGGGGATAAAAGATGCTTTACTTTATTTTCTTTCAGTCAGAACCTCTGTGGTTCTGGTGCCGCCCAGCCCGGCCGAGTCTCACGTTTTCATTCAGACCAACAGGAAGCCGAGAGTCCAGGTTCAATGACCAACAGAACTTCTTGCATGTTGATCAGCTCCACAGTTAACACCACTGCGTTCCCCCTTGCAGCGCCTCCTGCTGGCCAATCAGCAGAACTGTAACCTGAACCCTCAGGAAGCTCAAAGCTGGACAAGACGCTTCAGTCAGAAGTTCTGAAAATTTACCAAACGGGTCAAACAGAACCCTGCAGTTTCACATTTGTCCAGTAAAACTGACCCAGGACCTCCAGAACCTCCAGAACTGAAAACACAGAAAATCACCAAGTTTTATTTTCTAGCACCAAAAATAAGAAAAATATGACAGCTAAAAGTAAACATCAGAGCTACAGTAAATCTAAACCCCGTCAACATGGAGGGTCCAGCAGAACCAGCAGACCCATCAGAACCAGCAGAACCAGAGTCCTGACTCCTGAAACCTGCTTCTGTCTGGACCACACATGACTAATTTCACCATTTCCTCTGTCAATTCTCCTGGAGATGATTCCAACCCAGCTCATACTGGGATTATACTGGGATTGCAGTTTAAAGCAGTGATAAACCCAGTTCCATTTGGACCTCCATATCCATCAGGACCATCAGAACCATCATCCAGACTCTAACCGGGTCACAGGAAGCTGGACTTTTCCCGACCCAGTTAAAATTCTGATTACTTTCCCAGTTCTCCCAGTTTAACTTTGAGGATTTTTCCAGTTGTTCTCCAGTTTGTCCAGCTCTGAGTGATGTTGGTTCTGACCCGTTTAAACATCCAGAACCTTCTGAATTCAATTTGTTTCTCCGTCCAATTGTAGGACTTCCAGTCTCCCACTGCTGGAGGACTTCCTGGTTTCTAGCCAATCAGAGAGCAAAGAGATGTGTCCATTCCCTCATTGGTTCTGGAGGAACTGGACCTGGAGGTTCTAATGTTCTGCAGGAACCAAAAGGTTCTGGAGCTCCACCTCCTCAAGGAGCCCCAGAAAAGGCGGGAATCACCATGGCAACCGGTCAAAATATTTAATGTGGCAATGAACCAGGAGAGGAACAAGGAGCTTATGGTCCATGTTCTGGATGTTCTCCAGAACCTGACCCGGTTCTGGTTCTGGTCCAGATGTCTGCAGAGCAAACGGCCAGTCTGGATGCCGCTCTTCATCCTCCTCTTCCTCCTGCGATATTTCTACATTTAGACGATATAAATCCACAGCTAAGGCTTAGCAGTGGTTCTGGTTCCGCTCGGACCCGATGAACCCGGTTCTTCTCCTCACTCGTCCTGAATGTCTGACGGTCACAATGAAGATGATTATTTTTGTTTTAGGAGCAGGAATGAACTTTGACCTCCTCCTCTTCCTCAGCAGGAAGTGGAACCTGCGTCTGTTTTCCTGTGGGTCTTTGGCTACAAAGCTACATGAGTGGAATCTCAGCCACAGGAACCGGACCGGACCGGAGCGGACCGGCCTCCCGGTTTCAGCAGGAAGCAGCTACAGAGGCAGAACTGGCGGTCCGGTCAGTGTCCCCCGTCTCTGGAGGACGGACTGTCTGAGCGTCCGTCACTGCTGGACGGAGACTTCCTCTGCTTCAGTTTGGACTTCCTGAGCATCCGGACCTGCAGAGAGACGGGACAAGGTCAGGACAAGGTCATGATGGATGAATGGAGCCAGTAACCAGTGAACCTGGAGGCCTAGCCGGGTCCAGCCGGGCCCGTGTTGAGCTCCGGCGGCCCTGCAGGGCCAATCCTCGGTACCTTGGGTCCGGCAGCAGAGATGATGATGTGTCCCGGCGCCTGTAGCCAGGGCTCGCCATCCACCTGGACAGGAAGCTCTTTGCTGACGATGAGGCGGATGTAGGATCCCTGGGCGATCCGGATCCCGGAGCGGAGCCCGCTCTGGACCTGGCCCTGTGGAGACACGGCAGAGGTCAGAGGTCAGAGAGACGCTAGGCCGAGACGATCCGAGACGACCCGGCGGCACCGCACCATGTGGACGACCCCGGTGACCCCAACCACCTCCAGCAGGCCGTCGTCAATCCTGGGCCTGGAGAACCGGCCATCGGCCTCCGACCCCCACAGGTCGGCTCCAGAACCCCAGCTGCAGAGAGGAGCGGACATGAAGCGGAGCGCCGCCCTGCAGGGGGCGCCGTGCGTCTCTGTGCGTTACCTGGGGATGTTGAGGAAGATGAGCCCCTCGATGTTGGGCAGCGGGACGGGCTGCTTGTCCACCTGCAGCTGCAGCTCCTTGTGGAGGCTGCGGCTGCGGCTGATCTTCTGCAGACCCACCTTCACGTAAACGCCTTTGTTGTGGAACCTGAGGGCAGGAAGGTCGCACTCGCATGTTCAGAAGCATAAGAGGTTTGTTTATCAGACAGAGACGGGTCGGATCCTCCGGGCTACCTGCTGGTGAATTTGTCGGGTTCTCCCTCCCGGGCCAGGTGGAAGTCCAGGCTGAGCTCGGCGTCGATGCCGAGGCCGAAGTAGTTGTTCATCTGGACGATCTGAGAGGAGACGGGCTATAAACCAGCTACAGCTGCTAATACTGCTAAAACAGGTCCTGGTACAGCCATTAGCATTAGCATGCTAACGCCTCAGGTTGCATGTTTTCATCCTTCCCATCAGCCACTTGAAGTTCAGGATGAAGGACATTTTTTAAGATGGCCGCCATTTTGTCTCGTCATGTTCATAAAACTTTACGGTAATAAAATCCAGCAGAATTAGAAACTGAGGATTTTACTGTTAGCGTCTGAGAGACTGATGAATTAACGGTTAGCACTAGCTAATTTTGTTTGTATTTAGCAGTTTAGCATTAGCACTTGGCAATGTGTTTAGTGTTAGCATAGTTCATCACTGGAAACAACTACACCTGATTTTAATTCAAACATTTATTCTTCATTACAACCATGGCGGCCATTTTGAAAAAGGAAACGCCATACCGAGAGAATATAAATTATTTCTATGGTTCAATATAAGACTAATTTTAATGCAAAAATTAATTTTGGTGGCCATCTTTAAAAATGACAAAGTATTAGTAAATATGATTTCTGTGAATCTTATTATGTTTTGACACCAAAAGTATTAATCTGGGATAAATACTTTTGACAGCTAAATTTTGTGCGATAATAAATTCTCCTTGACAACAATGACGGCCATCTTGAACTTTTGTTGTTTTTTTTTTTGTTTTTTTTCAGAAAAGCAGGTCAACGTCTGTGCTAAGTCTGGTTCTTGTTTAGGCAGAAATCCTGTCTGGCTTTGGTCAAACCTTGGGCGGCTCCAGGACGCCGCTGTCCTTCCCGTCCTCTGAGACATCCTGCGCGTCCAGCAGGATGGTCCAGCGGTCCATCTGGACTTCATCCGCCTCATCCACAGACGCCAGGATGTGGTAGGGGTCGTCGCCGCCGTAACCCGGCCCCCAGCGCAGGATCCGGGCCAGGTCGTTCCCTGACCAATCAGAACGGAGGAACCCGGAAGTCAGATGGCGATGGAACCAGAACCTCCGGAGGATCCGCCGGTCTCACCTGTTCCCAGGGGGACGATGCCGATGGGCGGCTCGCGGCAGACCAGCTTGTGCCTCACGGTCTCCAGAACCCCCAGAACCCATCCCACCGTGCCGTCGCCACCGCAGACCAGAACCCGGAATCTGGGAACCTCCCTGAAGGCGTGGAGGCTGCAGCACAGGAACATGTTCTACCATCACATCAGCAGGGCCAATGAGCTTCTGGACCAGAACCAGAACCAGAACCCTCACCCTGCCAGCGGGCCTCCGTTGGTGATGTCAAACACCTGGTGAGGGTTCAGCAGCTTCCTGAAGCTGTGCAGCAGCTCTCTGCCCTTCAGCCCGCCGCTCTTCGGGTTCACGAACACCAGCAGGGGGCAGACTGCGTCCCCCAGCTTCTGGCACTGCAGCCAGAACCAGAACCAAGAGAAACCAGCCAATCAGAGGACAGAAAAAAACAAAGTGGAGAAACAGTCCTGATGGACATTTCCCTCTAAAATATAATTTTTTATTGATGTGGTGGAAAATTCTGATGTTCTGAGATGCTGAATGTTGGGTTTTTATTCTCTGTGAGCCACCAGAACCATCAGAACTGAAATAAATAAATGCTGGAAGAGTTTCGCTCTATGTGGCATAGATCTATATAACAGAGGAGCGTCACTTGTTCAGAATCAGATCTGAATCTATGATTGGATCAAATTCAACATTTATGGAGATAAATTGGGTTTTACTCTTTGAATCTGATTCCATGAATAAACTGAATAAAGATGGCCGCCGACTGGAAGCTGCCAGTCTGGATATTGAACTGGTTTCCAGTGGAACCAGTTCAGTGGGGCTCACCTGGATCTCAGGTATGATCAGTGATGTCAGCGTCTTGTTGCTGATGGTCGTGTCTTTAGCCAACATGTAGATCCTCTCTGCTTCAGCAAAGCAGCTAATCTGCAGCGCCACGGCGCCTAGAAACACACACACACACACACACACACACACACACACACACACACACACACACACACACACATCACTGCAGATTGTTAAGATCCCCGGGTTCATTCAGGTCTTGTCTCGAAGCCCTGATGAAAAGGTGGTTTCCATGGTAACAGCCTCACCTTGAGCTTCATAGAAGTGAGTTAGCGTGACCAGGTGACCTGCAGAGAACGACACGGAGGAAAACGAGTCAGAGCAACGGAGGCTGACGGGCAAAAACACAGCAACAGAAAACTGCAGAAAATATAAGCAGGTTGGGAAACAGCAGCAGGAATAAAACGCTGCAAACGTCAGTCTGCAGTTGCAACGTCTGGTCTGAGAGCATCTTGGTTTGTTTTGCTGCTATTTTCTGATTTTTTTGTTGCATTTGGATATTTTTATGCTTGTGGTTTTCAGTTTGGATCATTCATGTGTTTGCTGCGCTGTGCAGAGCAGCGTTCCTCCATCTGGACAAACCAAAGCAGATAGCTGTTGTCATGGTAACCAGATGCTGACTCATCGGCTACTAATCGTTCTCCTGAGCTGATTATTTGTTAATAATTAACCTGTAGGTCTCTGTCCACCCAGCAGGGGCGATGCAGAGTGCAGACTCACCCTTGAAGTCCAGGTGTTCCTCCAGCAGGCCGCAGTACTCCTCTTTGGTCAGCAGGGGGGGCAGTCCTGAGATCAGCAGGCCGACCTGCACGGCTGGGTTCTGGTTCTGGACTATGTAGAAACGGGTCTGGTTCATCTGACGCAGGGAGAGCTGCAGCAACAGCAACAAGAGCAACTGACAACCTTCACAGCTCTGATCTCACCAACACAACCTGAAGCTCCGTCCGACTCACCTTCCTGATCTCCTGCAGTTTGTCCACCATCTTCTCCTGAGGACTCAGAGTTTGTCTCTGCACTGTAGGACACACACACAGTTAGAAACACACACACACACACACACACACGTTTGTGTGGCTATCTTTGTGGGGTCTTTCCATTGACTTCCATTCATTTCTACATCCTAACTCCAACCAACCAAAACTCAAAACACACCTTAGTCCTAAATCTGACCCCTGACCCAAAAACAGCGTTTCCCTTTGTGGGGCCCAGGCTTCGGTCCAACAAGGAGCAGTGGGTCCCCACAATGTAGTATGTGTCAGGAAAATGGTCCCCACAAGGTATTACAAGCAAACGCGCACACACACACACACACACACTGAAACACACCCAGCTGCTCACCTTGCTTGCTGCTCATGTAGACTTCCTGCAGACTGAAGCTGGACGCATCTTCACCCTGAAACAGACCAATCAGCTGAAACCTCAGAAGGAAATGCACCTGGGGGCTAACAGGGGGGAGGGGGGACTGAGACACAGCTCCTCCCCCTCTCAGCTCCTTCAGACTAGCCAGCAGCAATTAGCAAACAGCTGCTGAGCTCGTTATAGGAGCTGCTTCTCAGAGTAAAAACATTTAGGGGAGTCATGTTGGGACGGCTTCCTGGAGGCGGAGCTTCAGAAGGAGCAGGAGATTTAAAGAGACAGAGGCCCAGTAACATTTCATATTGCAGCATTTTAATAGCAACTGAAGGTAACTTCGTTCCTTGATTAAAATGGAGAATATGTTGCATAAATAAATATAAAACAAACTTAACTAATAAAGATGATACAGGTAATAACTCACCTGTCTGTCCAGCTGCAGCAGAACGTCGCTCAGGACGGACGCCGCTGTGCTCGTCTCTGACACTTCCACTGACACTACACTCGACCTGAAATACAAGGCGTATCCATGGCAACCAGCCCTCAGGGGTCAAACGGGTTCAGGACGACCTCACCTGCTCCAGGCAGCGTGCACCTTGATGACATCATCATGCCGTAGCTTGGCCCTCAGCACCCGCGCGTCGCTGGTGTTCTGGTTCTGGAAGTCGTCGCTATGGTGATGCTGCACGGCACCGACGTTCTCCAGGTCAAAGTCATGAGGCTCGCCAGGCAGGTAGAAGGCCCTCAGCGCCGCCTCCTGCAGGACGGAGCCAGAAGAGCAGCCGAGGTCAGAGGTCAGGCTGAAGTCACCGACAGAAACAACATGGCCGCGCCCAGCTGATTCCTGGGATGCAGCATCAGGCTCACCACTTCCTCGTTCTTCACGCCTCGACAGCTGGGAGCCAATCGGAAGAAGCCGCGTCTCAACGCATCATCGCCGTCAAACACCTTGAAGACCTGCTTACCTGAAACCACAAAGGAAGAGTGTGACCTTTTGACCCCTGACAGCCGGAGTCAGACTACTTCCTGGATCCTTAGCAGGTCCAACAGTTCACATCCAACCAAACATCCAACCCTGAGCCAGACCCCTGGATGCTTGACCCAGTTAAACCAGTAGAGGTCTGGTACTGGGGCGGTAACTGGTCTTACTGGTCTCTGGAGCTGCAGACTGGAGCTCTCTGGGCGCAGCAGCTGCTGGTTCGGCTTCATCCCAGTTATCTGACGGAAACGACAGAAAGTCGAAACGTTTCACAAGCTAAACATCCTGAAGGTCAAAGGTCAGCTGGAGCGGATCCATTAAAACCAGTTTATGAACCAACAGAGATGGAACTGGAACAAAACTGTTACATTTTATTTCAAATAGTTTGCACTGGTTAAAATTATTCAGCTTTCATCTAAAACTAAATTTACATTTTTAAGTGAAATTCTTTAAATACGTTTTTCTACTGGATTTAGTCTGATTTTATTACTTTGTCTTCATGGCTTTTATTAAAAATATTATTAGTGTATTATATTTCCATTAAAATTTGTAAATTAATTAATTTCTCATGAATAAATAAGATTAATTTATGTAAATAAATAAATTTATTGGATTATTATTTATTTTTTTTAATCTATTTGAATTTATTGCCAATTTTTAAAGTTTTTTTTGTTTAATTTGTCAGTTTGATTTGTTATTTTACACATAAATGTCTTCATGTCTTCATGTCTCCATCTTTCTGTCTCAGTTCAGATCAGCGGCGCTGCTAACAGGAAGTGATCTGAACGTTTGTGGTTTTTCTTCTTTGGTTTCAGAAACATCACAGGAAGTGGTCGAACTCACTGATGATGTCATCAAGCCCCGCCTCCTGAGATCAACTGAACCCACATGGAGGCGACTCTCAGTGAAAGATTTGGTTTGATTCAGAAACTACTTTCTTATTGAGATTCTGTTTAAACTTTGTGACGAGGAAAAGAAAGTAAACAAACTGAAGATTTATTGAAAACAATTGTAAAAGCTTTTAAACTGCATCAGTTTTATTTGAACAAAAATAGATTTATGCATGAAATTCTGCAAGTTAAATTGCCATTATCAGGTTAGCTTAGCTTCATGGCTTCTTCTAAAAATAACAGCAACAAAAAAAAACAAAAAAACATAGTAATTAAGCAAATTAGTCTTCTTAATTTTTCAAGTAAGATTAAGATTAATTACTCTTTAAATTAAGATTAAAGTGAATGTTTTTTGTATTAATTAAGCAGACTGATAAAGGAAAGGATCCCCCTCACTGCGGTCCTGGCTGCCGCTCTCGCCGATCCGGTAGCACTGCATCTTGCTGAAGTTCCTGGACTGGAGTCGGACGCACGGCGGTGGCAGCAGCATGCTGCGGAGTCGCCCCAGGGCGCACTCTGCCGGGAGGCGGTGGCAGCAGGACGCGTGGCTCTGCGGGGGAACAGAGGATGGCGTTTGGACCGCGGCGGTTCTGGTGCGGCGGGTTCTGGAGCGGCTGGACTCACCGTGACGCCGCACCACTCGCACCTCAACCCGGACAGAACCTCAGAGGAACCGCAGGAGCGGCGGCAGAACTCGCAGCGTGCCGACGCCGGGTCGCCCTCCCTCCACTGGTGCTGCAGCGACTCCTGTGGGTCAGAACCAGAACCAGAACATCACTCCTACAGGCAGCAGAACCAGGGCCCAGTCATTAGTTCTCACCTAAAAACATAAATAGTTTTTAATTGTTATTGATTGCAGATTGAAAACCGAAACACTGAGTTCGTTTAAATCCAGAGTAAAATCCAGCTGGTCAGAGACTCATTAGATATGAAACACTGATCAATATATTTGATGTATTGATGGTTTTATTGATGACAGAATGTAAAGTTTGTTCTGAAATCGTCAACTGTCTGATGTTTCTATTACTTTTTATTTTTATAAAGTAAAGGACTTTGAGCTGCTGCAAAGTATTCTATAAAAATAAACGACTGATTAAAACTTGCATTTTTTTGCTTTGTTAAAAGACAGATATCTAGTTTTTAAATATTTTTATGCTCAGTTAAACTCGTTTATCCTCGGCTGTAAGGTCAGGATCCAGGTCAATGGATCCGTGTTGCTGTGGAAAATGACCTCAGGGGTGAAGCACGATGCAACCAATCTAACATGGCATTAAAAACAAACATGGAGGCTCACTGCAGGAAAACCACCTGCTGCAAACGTAAAGCTGCTTAAAGCTGCAGCAGGCAACTTCAGCAAACAGACGAAATATTTTACACATGTATTAAAACTTTTGCTAACATAAGACAGATCATCTCTGAAAAAGATAATTGAGCTCCTCTGCCTCCTCTCTGTGTTCTGCAGAATTACTCAGCTCAGTCAGAACCAACCAATCAGAACCAGCTTTACTCAGTTTTAGTTTAGTGACTCAGGATTGTTTATTTTGATGCAACCTGCATTTGACTTTAATGAATGTTTCCTTTTTTACTTGACATTATTTGATAAAGCCAATGCTGTGAGATTTATTTGGCTCGTTATAATTTAGGGTGCAGAGGATTGTCCAGCGTTTGTCCCGGATCGGTGACCGGCTGTCCAGTAACTGTCTGGTTTTAAACACCAGTAAGACAGAAACTGATTATTGCTCCCAGTCACCTGCACCATGACATCAGCCAGAAAACTGGATCCTTCCTAAAATCAAAGGTAAAAAATCCAGGTGTCGCGTTTGATTCGTCATCAGGCTTCGACTCACATTAAGGCCGTTTCCTGTTCTTGTTTCTGTCATTTAAGAAAGTTTTCTAAAATCAGACAGCTGGTCTCCAGAGCTGATCTGGAGGAAATCATTCATGCTTTAGTCTCATCTCGTCTGTTACTGTAACACCCTTTTTAGCTGCTGGATAAATCCTCCTGTTCACTCAGCAGCCAGTCTCGGTCCTCCGTGTCTCCTGGTCTGCTCTCTCTCTCCGGCTCCCAGCTGACTGTAGGACTGGTTTAAAGTTCTTGTTCTGACACACAGAGAGTCAGGCTGCTGCTTATCTGTCAGGTTTTAACTAAACTCTCTGCTTTGTTCTCAGACTCTGAATCTCCTGGTTGCTGCACAGACACAGTTAAAAACCAAAGGGCCCCGGGCCCCTCAGTCGGTGGCCCCCAGGCTGTGGCCCTCACAGCTCCGGTTTCTGACTCTGAGGTTTTTTAAAGAGCAACTAAAAAAAATTTTATTTTCTCAGGCTTTTATCTCTGGATTTTATCGTTTCTTCTGATGGTTTCATGTTTTAAGGTCGATTTCTGTCGGACAGCGCTTTGTGATTTTATGTCTGTGAAAATCTTTATAAATAAACTTCACTTACTTACTAACCTTAGTGTTAAATATTATTTTACTGATTGCAGGTTTTTCAGTCCTTTTGACTGAATAGCAGCTGTTCTATGCCTGCATGTATTTTGCATGTTTTATGTCTAAATTATGTAAATTTACTGCCAGATCATTTTTCAGTTTTGCCAGATCACATAGTATAATTTATACCGAAAGCGAAAAATGAACAGCCAATCCAGATGATCGGCAGAGATCGGTGATCGGCTTCATGGATGATCGGGATCGGCTGCAAATAACCTGATCAGAGCATCCCTATTATTATTATTATTATTATTATTATTATTATTATTATCCATCCATGCATATTTTGATGTTCTGGTAAACAGGGCCACAAATCTCCAGTAACTTTTTACTCAAAAACAGACTTAATCGCGCCCGATATTTAGGAGTCTTGCTATGCAGCCGGAGTTTGGATAGGGGCGGAGGTAGGAGGTGGCCGTGGGGCCCCGGCCCCCTCAGAAATAAACATGCGAGACTCCAGTTCTGTCACGGTTCTCTTTTACCTGCTGCAGGTTCTGGTCCAGGTGGCAGCAGCGACAGTCTGCACAGCTGAAGGCGGCGCAGTCGGCGTGGACGTGCAGCTCGCACACTGGAAGACAGGAAGTAGTTTATCAGAGGCGATCAGCGCGAGGACGACAGAGACAGAGCAACTGTCAGAGCCGCACAGAGAGGAAGATCAAATCTCTGCTTTCATTTTTAAATTTCATCTTTAAGTAAATACAGATGAAGGTCCAGATATCTGGCCTAGTCAAAGCTCGGCTTTTGGAGACGAGGACATCTGCAGAAACGTTTTCTAGTATGATGTTAATCATCTCAGACCAGCAGCATCGCTGCTCTTAATTCCCATCAGAGCTCTGAAGTCACCATACTGGTTGTACCAGCAGGTTGAACTGGTCTGACTGGTGATGATGCTTCAGGCTAAACTGGTCCCACCTTCACAGCGCAGCGCCGTGCTTCCCTCCGTCTGCTTCCTGCACACGCAGCAGAAACGCTTCTTCTGACCGGCCGGGCCGAAGCAGTGAGCCACCGGCACCTGCAGAGGGCAGCAGACAGAGACCTGTAACACTCGTTCCTGATTGGCTGGTTTAATATCAACAGAGAAACAAGAAGCAACTTTTCATGACAGTTTCATTCATTTAAGAAAAGCAAACAAAAAGACGTCAGACAGCAGCACATCAGGCGCTGATCTACAGAACATCCATCAGAACCATCTCTAAAGGTTCTGGACTCTGCAGAACCTCAGGGAGAACCAGGATCCACGCTAAGCCGCTAAACACATAAAGAATTAGCGGAAGCTAACCCTAAACCGATATCACAACAGCAGCTTAGCAGAAGCTAACACTAAATCTGTAAATACATAAAAATAATTAGCGGAAAATAACTAATCAGATAAATACATTTAAAAAATGGAGGAAATTATCACTAAATCATTAAGCACATTAAAATGTTAGCCAAAGCTAATGCTAACAATTAAGAGAAAAGTTGTGCCTAACGAGAAACTTAGGTTCACTAACCACTAACGGCTGGACAAAAACCTCAGCTATGCTAACACTGACCTTCTAAACGCATTAAAAATTAGCAGAAGCTAATGCTAACCATTAAAACGATGGTGTGTGTCTCACAAGTTCATCTCTTCAGTTTCTGCTACACTTTATCACTTTGAAGTTGTATGAATATGATGACCAAAGAGGAAAACATGATGTGACAAAGTTCATCCCAGTCAGAAAAATGTGGAACATTTAACGACGATAATTGGTCTAAAAGGCTCAAAGATGGCGGACATTTTGAAAGTGAGATATGAGAAGCATTCTGAGGCGTGATCGTGCTGATCTATATGCTTGTGTGAATACTTTATTCCAGTAACATGCTGCTCTGCAGACTCACCTGAACCTTAGACGGAGCCATGCAGGTGCAAACCGCCCGCAGCGTCTTCAGGCATTTCTCATGACACATGAAGTTACACACTGAGGAAGAGGAGGAGATGAAGGTCAGGATGAAGGCTCAGCTCCCTGCAGTGAACGATTCCTGCTGATTTCATCAGGAATAAAATTATTTTTTTATCATCCTGGGTTCAAATCTCAGCTAGGTTAGTCTGACTAGTAAATATTTCACTTTCCTCTCTCTGCAGCCTGAATGAAGCTTTTCCTTCCGTCTACCTTTCTAGCGCATCATGGCCGTTCTTCAGAGTTCAGTTCATCAGAATCAGCCGCTTCCTGCAGATAGGAATCAGACAGCGGCTCCGAGTGCTAGCAGCGCTGAGCAAAACGGACCAGCAACCCTTCAGAGGTCACGACCCCTCTGACGAGTGCCAGCATGTTCTGGTTTCCATGGTGACGCCAGGCCTTCCCCGTGCTCTGCCGGTCCGATCGGTTAGAGCGACGCGGCTCTGAACGGACGGATTTGAATTTCAGTTTCAACGTTTTTGTTGAGAAAAATATGCAAATAGTGGTTATAAATAGCAGAGCAGTTCTGGGTTCTGGGAAGAACCGGACCGGACCGCTGGAGGACCGGAACGGACTGCTGAGGAACCGGAAATGAACCGCTGAGGAACCGGAACCGGACCGCTGAGGAACCGGGAACGGTCCAGTCAGGAACACAGCAGCCTGAGGAGGACAGCGCTGGATGGTACCTTCCCCTTTAACTGACCCGCTGGTTCTACCAGAACTGGGTTCCTGAATTTGTCCCATTTGCTCCGAACAATGAAACTGGGGTCAGAGGTCACAGGCTGTCACACCACACAGCTCTTTCTGCTGCTCACAGAAGGTCAGCTGGCTGAAAGGTTAATAATGGATCCGGTTCTCTCTCCGACCCACAGATCCATCCGAATCAGAACCGGCCTCCTGGATCTGATTACATCATGGTGACAGATAAAGCCCATCGATGACATCACAGCTGCCTCTTAATCTACGTGATCCTCCAGGACACATACATACACACACACACACACAGACACAGACACACGCGCGCGCGCGCGCGCGCAGCATCCCGCTCGCCTCCTATTGCCATGCCAACGACTCGACTGCAGCTCCAAACTGATGGAGACGATTTACATTCATGAAGGAGGAGAGTTGACCTCTGACCCCAGGATGGAAGGGAACTGTTAGCCCTTCGTTGTGTCTGACAGGCTGGGTCTTATCCATTAGATCAGGGCTGCTCAATCCGGTCCTCCAGAGCTCCCGGCCTGCAACTTTTAGATGCATCGTTACTCCAACAGAGCGGTTCAAATGGCTGGATTCCCTCATCAGAAGCCATTCATTGGATTCAGGTGTGTTGGAGCAGGGATGCATCTGAAAGCTGCAGGTATCTCTGGAGGACCGGACCCTGCATTACAGCCCCTCTTACTGTCTGCCCTCACTTCTGTCTGACAGGCTGGGACTTACCTTCGCACAGGAAGCCGATGAGACCCCAGACGAAGTCGCTGCAGCTGTGGCAGAAGGTCGGCTTGGTCAGGGTGACTTTCTTGAAGCAGTGGCCCATCGTGGACTGCTGCGCCCGCCTCTTCACGGCAGCCGGACTCGCAGCCCGGCAGTTGGCGGCGTCGGGGTCCGCTGGGCTGGGCCGGGTCGACTCGGCCATGTCCGTAAACACCGTTTTATAACACGGCACCACACGGTGTACAGTAAACTGACTTCTGAGGTAGAAAGGTCGTTGTTCTAATGGATGTTCAGCCCCACAGTAAGCTCATCCCAGCGGCCCGGACGCGGCGGCCAGCCCGGGGAAGGGGCACTCTGCTCGGGGAGGGTCTCGGAGTTTCCCCCTCCTTCTTCGGAAGCTAATCCAGGTCCAGAAATTCAACCCAAACCCATCAGGTTCCAAATTAAACAAATCACAGTTTTATACAGATCACGAGTCTGTTGTCTCCAGATAAAGAGCCATTTCATCGGCCGGATCCAGCGGTTTTCCCCCGCGGAGAGGACGCTCAGGTCGGTATGGAGGGTCCCTCCGAGCCGGCGAGCTAACCAGCCGCCTGGTTCCGTCCAGAAATATCCACAAACATAAACCAGGGCGGTTCTAATCCAGGGGGAAGAACTACCCGGCTGGCTTCCCAGCAGCTCCCCACGCCGAGCAGGATCCGTCCGGCCGGAGACAGCGGTGCCAGCCGGCAGCGCCGCCCGCAGCAGCCTCTCGGAGCCGGCGCTCAGCAGGCGGGATGAATAAAAGATGACATATTGATCCGACGAACCTGAAGACAGCGGGGCTCTGCGGAGGTACGGAGCCTCTGGAGCCCACTGAGGAGCACGTTTCCAGTCAGAGCCATGAGGCTGGCAGCGGGAAACGAGCCGGAACAGAACCGGAAGAAAGAGTCGAAGCCCGGGAGAAGGAGCAGAAGGGCCCCGGGGAGCCGGAGGTGGTTCAACAAGTGGTCCGTCCGTCTGCAGAGGCTCCTTTCATTCTGCTGCTGCTTCCTTTTCAGAGGCTGCTTCTTCTTCCGCGTTTGAGTCTCCGACACTGATTTACTCCTCCTCCTCAGCTTCATCATCTAATCTTCCTCCTCCTCCTTCTTCTCCTTCCCTTCCTCCCTCTCCTCCTCCTCAGCAGCTTCCAAAACTTCAAAATATAAAATCCTTTATTGATCCCAAAGGAAAATTAAACGGTGCACATGCTGATCTCCTGTAGAATCTGTCTTGCAACTATTCTGAAGATGCCTTTGACTCAAGACACTGTTGTTTAAGGCTGCATCACTCCCACCAACCCAGTTCAGTCCGCTTTACTCCAGTAACCCGACTCCAGTCCGCTTTAACCCGACTCCAGTCCGCTTTAACCCGACTCCAGTCTGCTCTAACCCGACTCCAGTCAGCTCTAATCTGACTCCAGTCCGCTTTAATCCGACCCCAGTCCGCTTTAACCCGACTCCAGTCCGCTTTAACCAGACTCCAGTCCGCTTTGACTCCAGTCCGCTTTAATCTGATTCCAGTCCCCTTGCCTAGAAAGTCCGGTTCATTTGTGGAAGTGTGAATGCTAATTGAACTCTGATCCACCTACAAATCTCAGTCTGAATTCACTTGGAGTCAGTTCAGGCGTAGCGAAAACCAGAGACCAGTAAAAGTGGACTACAGCGCAGGGCATTCTGGGTAAATACAGCAAAAACAAACATGCTAGCCTAGAGAAAATATCAGAGAAAAGTCTAATATGATGCCATCTAGTGATTCGAATTTTTCCCCTTCAAGCAGATAAAAACATCATGACACTGCAGATAACTATGGAGATAGCTCTTCATAGTTATCTTCCTTGTTTCTCATCTTTTTAGTTGTCTTTTTTACCTGAAAACATTTACACAATAAAAAAGGTAAAATATTAAAATTATTTTAATTTATGAAAAATTCAAAATGAATGTGATGGTTATTTTTATTTTTCACCAAAATCAAAAAAATCACCAATTAAATGAATGTGCTTGGTGTCAATTCATGGCCTACATATTTTGAACCATAAAACTCATAAATATTCTTGATCCTGTTTCCTTTTTCTGGTGGACAATTTGGTTACAATGGAGAATGAAGGAAGAAAGGAGCGGGAGATCGACAGGCGGATTGGGGCAGCGTCTGCCGTGAAGCGGGCGCTGTACCGGTCCGTCATAGTGAAGAGAGAGCTGAGTCAAAAAGCGAAGCTCTCGATTTACCGGTTGATCTTCGTTCCCACCCTCATCTATGGTCATGACCGAAAGAACGAGATCCCGGATACAAGCAACCGAAATGGGTTTCCTCCGCAGGGTGGCTGGGCTCTCCCTTAGAGAGAGAAGCTCGGTCATCCAGGAGGGACTCAGAGTAGAGCTGCTGCTCCTCCACGTAGAGAGGAGCCAGTTGAGGCTCGGCCATCTGGTCAGGATGCCTCCTGGACGCCTCCCTGGTGAGGAGTTCAGGTCCCACCGGGAGGAGGGAAGACCCAGGACACGCTGGAGGGACGATGTCTCTCTGCTGGCCTGGGAACCGCTTGGGGTTCCTGGAGGAGCTGGAAGAGTCTGGAGAGGGAAGTCTGGGCCTCCTTACTTAGGCTGCTGCCCCCACGACCCGACCCCGGATTGTGGATGGATGGATGGATGGATGGATGGATGGATGGATGGATGGATGGATGGATGGAGAATATACATTTACCAGTGATTCTTGAGAAGGGGGACAAAATGGGTTTACATTTTCCCAAAAACATTTTTTTAATTATTTCTCAACCTTATGTATTCAAATATGACAAATAATAGTTTGGAAATGTAAAGATGCTAAGGTACAGGCTCCCAGTTGCAAATTTTTTTTGAAAATTACATTTTTAATGGACCTGACCCAGAACTTTGTCAGCACCATCTGACAAAAATAAACATAAAAATATTTTTTAATGACCCTGTTAGTGATATTTTTACTCAGTTTTAAAGACAAATGTTTCTCAAGAAATAAAAGAAATATTATTCAAAACAAAAAACAACATAAAGTCCATCTGACGGAGTTGACACAGAACTAAAGGTGGTGACAAACTAGTGAGTAAAATGAAAAACTTGATACACGTGAAGTAATGCAATTTATGTAAAATACATTAAAATTAAGTAACTGCACATTTCAGTGAGATTTGTCAACAGTTTCACGGAAAGAGTCACAAAAACTCTGAGTTGATGAAATGCCAAACTACCTCAATTTATATGACGTTATTCTGAAGGAGGCCGTATTGTAGCTCATCAGGTCCATTAAATCTTGACAATATACCAAAATTGAGCATTTATTTAATAAAACTTCATTAAAGTGTTATAAATTGTCAGGTATGGAGTTGACACACCATGGTTGTGACGAGCAACTTAGGAATAAAACAGAAGAAAAAAAATAAAGAATAGCATAAGCTAACCAGAGTAAACTAGCCCCATAGACATAATATAAGAGNTCCAGTCCCCTTGCCTAGAAAGTCCGGTTCATTTGTGGAAGTGTGAATGCTAATTGAACTCTGATCCACCTACAAATCTCAGTCTGAATTCAGTTGGAGTCAACTCAGGCGCAGCGAAAACCAGAGACCAGTAAAAGTGGACTACAGCGCAGGGCATTCTGGGTAAATACAGCAAAAACAAACATGCTAGCCTAGAGAAAATATCAGAGAAAAGTCTAATATGATGCCATCTAGTGATTCGAATTTTTCCCCTTCAAGCAGATAAAAACATCATGACACTGCAGATAACTATGGAGATAGCTCTTCATAGTTATCGTCCTTATTTCTCATCTTTTTAGTTGTCTTTTTTACCTGAAAATATTTACACAATAAAAAAGGTAAAATATTTAAATTATTTTAATTTATGAAAAATTCAAAATGAATGTGATGGTTATTTTTATTTTTCACCAAAATCAAAAAAATCACCAATTAAATGAATGTGCTTGGTGTCAATTCATGGCCTACATATTTTGAACCATAAAACTCATANTCCAGTCCGTTTTAATCTGATTCCAGTCCGCTTTAATCTGATTCCAGTCCATTTTAACTCGACTCCAGTCCGCTTTAATCTGATTCCAGTCCGCTCTAACCCGACTCCACTCCGCTGTAACCCGACTCCACTCCGCTTTAATCCGACTCCAGTCCGCTTTAATACGACTCCAGTCCGCTCTAACCCGACTCCACTCCGCTGTAACCCGACTCCAATCCGCTCTAACCCGACTCCACTCCGCTTTAATCCGACTCCAGTCCGCGTTAATCCGACTCCAGTCCGCTTTAACCCGACTCCAGTCCGCTTTAACCCGACTCCAGTCCGCTTTAACCCGACTCCAGTCCCCTTTAACCCGACTCCAGTCCGCTTTAACCCGACTCCAGTCCGCTTTAATCCGACTCCAGTCCACTTTAACAGAGCTCCAGTCTGCTTTGACTCCAGTCCGTTTTAATCTGATTCCAGTAGGCTTTAATCTGATTCCAGTCCATTTTAACTCGACTCCAGTCCGCTTTAATCTGATTCCAGTCCGCTTTAATACGACTCCAGTCCGCTTTAATCTGACCCCAGTCTGCTTTAATACGACTCCAGTCTGCTTTAATACGACTCCAGTCCGCTTTAACTCGGCTCCGGTCCGCTTTAATCCGACCCCAGTCCACTTTAACCCGACTCCAGTCCGCTTTAATCAGACTCCAGTCAGCTTTACCACAACTCCAGACCACTTTAACACAACTCCAGTCCGCTTTGACTCCAGTCCGTTTTAACCCGACTCCAGTCCACTTTAATCTGATTCCAGTCCACTTTAACTCGACTCCAGTCCGCTTTAATCTGATTCCAGTCCGCTCTAACCCGACTCCACTCCGCTCTAACCCGACTCCACTCCGCTTTAATCCGACTCAGTCCGCTTTAATCTGATTCCAGTCCGCTTTAATACGACTCCAGTCCGCTTTAATACGACCCCAGTCTGCTCTAAC
>NW_006800668.1:123706-138761 GCF_000485575.1 Poecilia formosa | reverse complement strand
TGCTTGTGATGAATGTGGAAAAAGATTTAACGTAAAGTCTAGTTTAAAGAGACACATGAAAAGCCACAAAGGTGAACGACCCTTTAGTTGTGATATTTGTGGAAAAAGACTCGCCTTGAAGTCTAGTTTAAAGAGACACATGAAGATCCACATGGAAGACCAACCTTATCTGTTTGTGGGGAAAGAGCTACTTTAAAGTCTTTTTTTAAGAAACTCCTGAGAATGCACAAAGGTGAAAACCTTTAGGTTGTGATGGCTGTGGGATCCACACAGGAGGAACTGAAAGACTCTGAAAGTTGTTTTTAAGCAGATGCTTAAAAACATGCATTTTAGTTGTGATGTTTGGAAAAACATTTTCCTCCAAGTTAAAGATATACTCGAGAATTAGGGCTGGAGATTTATTGTATTATCATTTATAGTAATAAATCTCTTAGTATAGAAATTACAATGTTTTTCTTTAATGATTTTAACCCCCCCACACCCCTCAAAAAAACCCTATCTGTATTATTGGGTTTGTTAGTTTTACTATTTTCTCCACTGTTTGTTCAATGAAAACATCAATAAATATTCATTTGAAAATGTGATTTAGTGTATTTACTGTTTCTATCTAAGGAAACCCAGCAGGTTGCATCAAGTTATTGACCTGCAGCTTTCTGGCAGGTGGAGCTTCTCTGGAGAGAAAAAGAAAACAAAAAATAACGGAACAACAGAGCTTTGTGTCTGATAATTCATTAAAGAACATGACTGTTACACTGAGAGGTGTGGAAAGAACAGTGACCTGCGGTGAGGTTCATAGCTGGTGAGGCACCGACTTAATTTTAATCGGATTTACAAATCGAGACCCCCTGCATGTTATTGTTTACATAAGGAAATTTTGAGCATGTATACAATGCTGGAGGGCAAAAAGGCTATTCCTGTACATGCCATCCATGGCCGCGCCACCGCAGAATAATTCCGTGATCTCAAACAAACTTAGACATGTAGATATTATTAATTTCGTGCTGTGCTTAACGGCAAAGGGAGAAACCGTTAAAGTACAACTCAAAACCACGTCTTTCTCGCTCTCTGTATCAGCGCAGCTACTGTATTGCTAGCTCGATGTTATCGTCTCTTACTCTGCAGTTGTGGAGTCACAATGTCTGGGTTCATGAGCGCCCCCTGCGATGAGGCATTAGAACTGCTTGCCTCACCTCGAATTTGTTCTCTGCCGTTATGATCACACGTCAGCACACGAAACACGTTACACACACAGTTGGTGACAATAAAAACACAGTACATTAAATGCATAATGTGTGGAAAATCAGTTCATACATTAAATATTTTTAACCATTTTATTGCCGGCATACAGACAGGAGGAGCATGATCTCATAGAGTGGCAACCGGTGCAGTTAGTGAGAGGTTGCACAATCCCAGGTGAGGCTCAGCTCGCTGCTGCCTCACTGGCTTCGCTTCCAAGCATTTGAACGGGAAAATGCGAAAATTCAGCAACTTTGAAGAAAAAGAACATAATTTTTGGTTAAATGAAAAATAGGTACTTTGTAGTACAAACCACAGGGTCAAAATATCTTTATAAATGATTTTATTATTAGATATTTTTCCACGATTACAGGTGAGGCTCTGCACGTCACTGGGAAAGAAGAATTCAGTCAAACTTTGGCTGTTCGGCTAACAAAGCTTATTTATTGAATCACTTGCACCAAAGCAGCTTTCAAAATGACAGCCCTTACATCCAGCAGTTAAACCCCGCCTTCTCTTTTTATCCTGGCCAATCAAACTGCAGCTCTTCCCATAAAAGTGCTGGGTTTGAGGGGCCTCCTCTTTAGCAGAAGCCCAAGATGGCTGCTGCAAAGGACAAACCCAGAAGGTAGCAAACATTTCACAGACCAAGACTCAGTTACACAGTTAGAATTCAAAATGTTAAAGAAAAACTTACTCCTTTGCGGAGCCGCGAATTGAACTTTTATTAATATCAGAGCAGAGTGGTTTTGCCCACTAGTGGATAACTACTTTATCAAGTAGTTATATCAAGTATAACTACTTGATATAGTTATATCAAGTATAACTACTTGATAAAGTTATAGCATTTACATACTACATTCACTTCTGGTGAGTACTTTCACATTAAGAGCGATAGAAACGCTTCAATTTCTTTTGTTGGCTTTCATATGAAATAGTAAATTTTACTTTTGTTGTTTCCTGTCTGAAACAATAAACTTTTATTGGAAAGCAGCAAATAAATAAATAAAAAAACAGGTTTTGTTGGCTCTATTATTATTATTATTATTATTAGTAGTAGTAGTATTAGTATGATTAGTATTATTATTATTATACTTTCTCAAAATTACACAGTTAATTTTTTTGGAGGATTTTTATTGAAATGTGTTTAGTTTTATTTTCACATACAAATCCTGTAGTGACTTTGATTTAACATTAATTAAGCTGATTTTTGTTACTTTATAAAATGAAAATTAGAACAAATAAAGATAAACAAATAATCTGGTTGAACATTTAATATGAAGAATATCTGCAGCTATGATATTTCACCACGAGAGGGCAGTAAGACCTAAAGAAACAAAACTATAGTTTTCTAAACAGTTTCTGTTTTTTGAAATATAGAAATATAGAAACCTTCACCTGAGTCAGCTCTCGGTTTTTAATGTCACCTGGAAGCGGGCGGAGCCTCAGGTGAGTCAGCTCTAGTTAGGTTTGGATCAGAACCGATTCAGACTCCATGTAGCAGCAGAGCAGAGTGTGGATCAGGTGAGTTTTCACTTCTTCTTGTTTTCCTCTCTCTGGAGGAACCAGAACTCGGCCCAGTTCTCTTTCAGAACCAAGCTGCTGGCTTCATGGGGCTGTGGTTCTGGTCGGGTTCTGGTTTCCTGCTGATCAGAACCAAAAAACTCTGACAGCAGATTTTGTCACATGTTAACCTAAAGAAATGATTTAATTTTGTGTGAACACAACATAATTTAGCTAAGTGATCTGTCAATTAAAGAACCAAAATCATCACCTAGCCTTGTTTGCTTGAGGTCATTGAGGCATCTAATCAGTGTACATTCTGCGATTACCATTCTGCGTTCCAAACCCCAGACGTGCAAACTGCATTGTAACAGCAGGAAGGTGCCAATAAAACTTTGCCAATGGATCACTGCATCACAGCAATAACTATTTCAGAATGCTTCCTCTCAATCTGTGGGCCTCATGGGAAAATTCCTCTACTGCAGACAAACTGAGGAGGAGAGAAATGACACCCTGTAAAGAAATTAATCACCGACATTATATCAAGATGTCCAATATAATTGTATTGCGTTATTTGAAAGCAAAACAGATGTATTAATCTGACAATCACAAAACAGTAAGAACTGTTATGCTCTCAAAACACCAGAAAGGTTAAACCATTGAGGATAAATGATCAAAATGACCTTAAAGAACAATAAAAAAACAAAATACATTTCAACACAACTGAAAAATACAAAACAAAACCATGCAACAATTTATCCACATTCTGCCACTATGGTGAACTGAAACGATCACCTGCCATTTTAAGACATACAACCGTAGATATTTCATGCTTTTAATAACGCCCTCTCATTTAAAGAGTTTCCAGTTACATTTTCTGTATCCAAAGTGGTAAACAGTAGAGCTACACTTAAGCTCGAAATACAGTACTGTCTTTTTCACCTTCAATATAATATTCAAATAATCACAGCGAACTATTCTTTAGATGTCATGTATTATCATTCTGTTATTACTTTAGTTCATATTCAGTCTAATTTTAATAGTTAATCAACATTCAGTTGATTAACTGAATGTTAATCAACTGAATTAACATTCAGTTAAAACTGAAAATCACATTATTGTGATTTTCAGTTTAAAGTGTTCTCTTCCTTCTGTGTGTATGAACCTACCTGGAGGTCACATCTGCCTGTTCGTCTTCATGTGAAACAGTTAACTGTGTGTTTCCCAGACCTTGAATTATGTTTCCACAGGTGCCTCCTTACCAACCGGAATACTCCCTGTCTTAGGAACTGCTTGTGTGCAGTAATATTTTGTCTCTGCTGTCTTTTCTTATCGATCCTCCCTCTTTGTTGCTTGATAATAAAAAACAAGCTGTAACCAAGGGTCTTTAGAACGCTCAGTGAACGGCTTAGAGGAGCAGTTTGCTGAGTCTTGTCCTTTTGCAAAAGCTTGGCCATAAAATTCATATACATTGTCTGTGGTTCTTTTATGAAGGTTTGAGAAAAATACCTCTCAATTTCAGTTTTACTCCATCTCTTGTTTTATTGTAAAATCATGCAGTTTTTTTGTAATTACTATTACTAATGCAACTATACTGTAAAACATAAAGTCTTACCAAGTATTTGTCTAGTTTCCAGAGCAAATATCTTAGTCCACTTGAAATTATACAAAACTAACTTGTCGGTAACTGTTCATCAAGAAATATAGTTATTTTGGATATGAGTTTGTAATAGATTGGGCAGCAGATGTCTTTGCTGGCTGTTGGCTATCTTCTGGGCTGTGGGTGGATGAACTGACCGGGGTTTAAGTTTTCTTCTGACGTTGGGGAGCATTGTTGGAGCGTCCTCGCTAGCATTAAGGTGCTGTCCATCTGAACTGAACAATCAGGGAAAGAAGGGCCATAGTCAGGAAAGTGACCAAGAATCTGATGGTCACTCTGTCAGCGCTTCAGTATTCCTCTGTGGAGAGAGGAGCATAACCAGCTGAGCAGAGCACACAATCCTATAATCATAACTAATAAAAGGTGCCAATAAAACACCTAAATGTTTTGATCTTCAAAAGAGGACTTGTCCTAGAAAAAAGAAACCAGAGGTCCAATCTGAGATGACGCCTCTCCGCAGGAAAAGAATCCAACATTTACTAGTCAAAATGTTCACCTTTACAACAAGAACTAAGAAGTTTTGGAAAAATGTATTCTAGATTTCACTTCATCACTTCACATTTTGTTCTTCACTTGACAAGATTGTACTTTTTATTTGTCCTTTGTTTTATGTCAAGTTCTGCTTTCGGCAGGTTTTGTGGTATTTGTAGAAGTTCGAACGCCTGAATTGTCAGAATCTTGTTTGTCACAATGCTGTGTGTCTGAAGTTCAGGGATTTGAAACCTGCTCATGACTTTGTTTTAAAATTTCACATGAACCCGACCTTATGGTATCAGTAGAACTTCGAGGGCCGTGGTTGCTGGGTGCTTGGTTGACACAATGGATTGAGTCTGTGCTTTGGGTCCAGTGATTCTGAGTTTGAAATTCACTTAAAGCTTGTTTTTAAAAAAATCAGATGAAAAACCTACCTGAATTCAAACTTGTGGAATTTGTAGAAGTTTGAGCGCCTTGGTCGCTGGGTGTGGTCCAGTTCTGGAATGCATCAGCATAATTTCCAAATAAGGAAAGGCCTGACATCTGGTCTGTCTCCGCCACTTCCTGTTTTGCTGCATCAAGGTTCTTATCAGAGAAAAGTGGTCTCCTGTAACTGGGGAAAGGAGAAGCTTCCTTCTTTACCGACAGCAGGAGGAGAAGAGAAGCTCTGAAGAACAAGTGAATTACTTCAAGTCTCTCAGAGTTGAAGGTAAAATCACTTTTTACTCATTGAGTTTTTCTCTGTAGTAAGAGACAAAAGTCAGATCTGTTTGATTCTCTGACAGGTTTTTATTCCAGAGTAACTTCCTGTCCCTGCTGCAGCTGTTTACATCGTTTGGTGTCAGCAGCAATAAATGTGTTTATTTTGATTGTTTCAGTTTCTGTGGTGAACAAAGTTACTCTGATGTCTGTCAAAACAAAGGTTGCTGTGGAGGTTTCTGTTCCAACTGAACCATAAAACTTCTTGTTGTCAGTGAACAGAGTCAGAACAAGAGTAGACATGTTTGTAGTTCTTTATGTCTGAGGTCATGAGACTGTTAGATATTATGTTGCTGCTCTTGTTCTACACTTTGTTTTAAAATTCTTAAATGTTTCAGATGATCAAACTGAAATCAGACAAACTGATTATGATTTTATTAACCAAGTTCAATCTTTTATTCATGATGCTATATAATAAATTCAATGTACAAAAGGTTTTTTGGGGGAATTGATAGATGAAATATTTAGATAAAATATAGAAAAATGCATTTTAATCCAAATTGTAAAACAATTGAGTGGCTCAGGATGTGGAACATGAAAAGGCTTCATTTGTGTCTTATTGTTTCTGGAATTAGAAAAATCCAAATTTCTAATTAGACCTGCAAGCAGAAACAACACAGCAATAGAGGGATGTCTCTTGGGAACATTTTGCTCCTGCTTTGACATGTTTAAATTTTTATTAAGTTGTTTTCAGCTTTAAGGAAATGCGGTCAGAACTTTGCAGCAGCTTCAGCCTCTCGGATACAAACTGAAGGTTTTAATGGACCTGCTGAAGTGCAGCTGGTTCTGGGTTAACTGGTCCACTGGCAAGTTGAGCACTAACTGGTTAATGTGCGGTTCTACACCAGTGAACTTTTCGGTGAACTTTTCCATTATGTGTTCTGTTTAACCGAGCATGAAACAGCTCAACCACAATACACAAGATGTGTGAACAGCAGCAGCTGTGATCAACTCTACGCTGACATTTGCAGCGACACTAAGTATTTGAGAACCTCAATGTTCTGGTTCTGATGGACTCAAATAAACCCAGATATTTCATTGTAATTTGTAGAAATTCATTGCAGCCCCAAACATAATGATAACAATTCAGTTCAGCTCATCATTTCCCTATATATGTAATTACATTCTGGCACTTTGCTTTTTTAAAATGTGCAGCCTTTTGACAATGCAGTCAAACCAATCACCTGCATAAACTTTATTATTAATATTTTTTAATCCAAATGAAAAATTAAATTCACATCGCAAGTTAATATTACATAGTTCTGGTGTTTCACACTGTGGATGCAAAACTACATCAGAAAGTTGACCACAGCTGCACTGTTTCTTCTAGCCTCCAGCAGCGCAGCTAATTCACCGTCATCCTGCTGCAAAAGTTACTGCATGTGTTCCTACAACTGCTCCTGATTAAACACATAATTAAACTCCTCCATATTGAGCAGCTCTCTGATAGCAGACAGCATGTCCTCACCTGAGTGAAGTTGGCCCCCCATGTTCTTCAAATCAGACAAAATTGGTGTCAAACGTTGGTGTTGTGTTTGTGCTGGTTTGTGCAGCAAAAATGTTTATTTGTGCCACTTTGGCTTTGAAGATATTTATGAAAGGTTAAAGGTCAAAAGGTCAACCATCCCCCCACCTTCTACAAATCAGACAAAATGGGTGTCAATCAACTCGACTATGTCTGTGCTGGTTTGTACCTCCAAAAATTTCCGTTTGTGCTGCTTTGGCTTTGAAGATATTTATGAAAGGTTAAAAGTCAAAAGGTCAACCAGTCTCCCCACTTTTAAACACAAACAATCACCAACTTAGCTGAGCTGAGTTTCTGTAAATAAATCAATAAATTTAAATGTGAGCGGGAGCGGGGTTACCTTTGATGACCTCTAGAGAACATTTTTCTTAATATCTTTACAATTATAGCAGCACAAATGAAAATGTTTGCTGCACAGACGTAGCACAAACGTTTGACACCAATTTTGTTTGATTTCATAAAAGTGGGGGGCCGGTTAACCTTTTGACCTTTAACCTTTCATAAATGTCTTCAAAGCCAAAGCAGCACAAATGAAAATGTTTGCTGTACAAACCAGCACAGACGTAGCACAAATGTTTGACACCAATGTTGTCTGATTTGAAGAAGGTGGGGGGGCCAATTTCACTCAGGTCATGTCCGCAGCTAAACTTTAAGCTGTTTTGGAGTAGTCAGTGACGTAAATGATGAGCCAAATGGTTTTGGTGCCGTATCCTGATCAGGGATAGAACCATATCCTGATTCTAACCCTGAAGTAGGTACTAGAACCTGAGAAAAAGTCGGGCCAGATCTGCTCATGGAAAATTAATCTGGCCGAGGCGGACCGGTTGGAGGCGCTTTAGTGGAAAAGCCTTAAAGTATTCTCTGAGGTTCTGGTGTGAAGTCATGCTTCTGTTAGCAGGTGATGCTGTCTTGCTGCTGTGTTACCATGGCAGCAGTTGCTGTTCTGCTCCTCTTGTGATGCTTATGTTTAGATTGATGTTAAAAAGAGAAGTTTTCACTGAATTATGAGGACCTTTCCTTTATAAATCACAATTTGATGTAAACAGCAGCTGCTGGTCCGCCTGTGACCTCCCACCTATCCATCCATTTTCTTTACACCCTTGTCCCTTAGTGGGGTCGGGAGGGGTGCTGGTGCCTATCTCCAGCTAACATTCAGAGCGAGAGGCGGAGTACACCCTGGCAGGTCGCCAGTCTGTCGCAGGTCACCTTCCATAAATACATTTTAATGTAAATCAATCAATCAAATTTTATTTGTATAGCACATTTCAGCAGCAAGGCATTTTAAGGTGCTTTACATAATTAAAAACAAAATAAAAACAGCATCTGACATTGAATAAACAGTAAGAAAGAGAGAGATTTTGGGAAAAAAAATAATCATTATAAATACCAGGAAGACTACCACCATGGGAAACAATAACCATGGCAACAATCCTTACTTTTAGCAGTATACAGTATACACTTATTTTTTACTGTACTGTTTAAGTATTTCTATATTCGCTTGTATTTGTTTTATATATAGGTTATATTTTTTATATTGGATTCTGTTCTGTCCTCTGAACTGCTGTAATTATGCAAATTTTCCTGCTGCGGAATTAATAAAGGAATATCTTGACAAAAATTAGTGATTTGAATTAAAAAACTGTTTTAGACTATTTCTTTTTACAAAATAAAGTATTCCATTACAAAAAGAAATGTATTATAATTCCAAAAGTTTTGACCACAATCTCTTAAAATTGAGATTAGTTATTGTTTGTTTGAATAATATTGAGACAAATTTACCCCTGTAGTATTATTATTTTTTGATTAGAAATAAAGTAAGAAATATAAGACTTTTTTTCATTAATTTTAAAATCTTTTGCATGTTTTTTTTTTGTTTCAGTATTTTACCAGCGCTAAAATTACCAAATAGCTTTTAACCCAATTAAATCCAGGACATGTTGTCCTGTTACTGTCTTTTATCAGTAAATAACATTCTGTAGTTTTGTAGTTTTCTCCTGCCTTATCTCACTGTAGTTTAAGTTTTTCACTACTTAGATTTATTTTCTTCTGTATTGTAATGTTCCTTTTTCTGTTTACAATTGAACTAGGCAGAAAATTATTTTGAAAATTTCAAAATTTCAGAAAATTTCAATTGTAAATAGGTAGAAAATCTGAGCAGGTCGCCAACAACATGAAATAATAACTAAACTCTGAATTCCTCAGAAATGACTTATTATCACTTATTATTATTATTAAATAATAAGTCATATTATTTAAAATTAAAAGTTAAAAATAAATAAATTCAAATTAAACAAAAGTACAGATTACGAGTAATCCACTTAACGAAACAATTTCTATTTAAAAATTTAGTTAAAAAAAGAACTGATTATATTTTCTGTCCAGTTTCCTCACGGTATTACTCAGATCTGGAAAAAAAACAAAACAAAGAAAAACAGCATGTTAAGAGATAAACTGTTGTAGAAGAAAAACCGGTGATAAAAGGATTCTTGTTCTGGGTTGAGAGTCACAAGTCACTGAGTTCAGACTTTGCTCAGGATGGTTGTAGTCTTCCCAGTCACAGGTTGAAATTGAGACTCGCATGTTGTCAATCAGGTGTTTCCTCTCTGCTGGAAAACAAACAAAGCAAAAGTTAGAAAGATGCACTACATGGACATCATATAAATTCAGCATTTGCTTAAATGTTTGTTTCACCTTTGTTGACTTGCATATGGAGACTGGTACTTCAACCAGGTGGTGTGATCATTTCTGACTGAAAACTCAGTAGTTCTTAAACCTTTGTTTGTTGTCGACAGGTCTGATCTTCTCTGCAACCTGACAAAATACTGTTGTTTCAGGTAATTTTCTATCTTCTTCCTTCCTTTTGGGAGAAACATTTTTCTCTTTACAATTTTTTGCTTTTTGATCTAATTCAGGATAGATGACACAAGAACAATAACTCAATGCAGAAAGTCAAACAGAAAAAATTCCCAAAAATTCAAAAACAAAGGTTTGATCATTTAAAAAGTGAACAGCCTTCATTTGGTGTGTATATCACCATCAGTTGTTTAGATTTGAGCTTTATATATCTTGTTATAATTCCATGTTCATGAGGAGTCATTTCTTCATGAAAACATGTTTGCGATAACCTCAGATCTCCATGGCAACCATTCAGTAGCGCTTCAATGCTTCCTCATGCAACGCGTCACCTTTCTGACTACAATGTGTTTTTTATGATAGATACTGTCAATATTGTCGGAGTGCTGTACTTGGAATGCTGATTGGTCAGTTGCTGACAAGTGCCCTGGAATGATTGGGGGAGGATTGCTCTATGTCAGCATGGGGGCGGAGCCGGCGTCATGTCAATTGTGAAGTTGAAAGAAACTGATGAACAGTTTTCAGGTTTTCAATCAAATTATTCATCAATCTTCACTTCAGTCCAGGCTGCAGGTGGTTCAGTTGTTGAAAGCTGATCAAGCTGTGAAGAAGCAACAGCGCCCTCTGGAGGAACAACAATATAATGACATCAGAACCTGGTGGATCACCTCCAGGAATTTAGGGGTCCATGACAAAACATGAGAACATCTTGTCTGACATGTCACATGTGCTCACATTAGAAAATGTTCTCATGAATTCAGGGAGAAGGTTTAGGGTTTCTCTGTGTAAATATAACCGTCTGAAACATTCATTTGTACCCTGTCCCTAACCAAGTCTCCAGCAGTCTGATAAATGGCCGACCAGCAGGGCCTGAACTGAGTAGTAGGAGGCCCAGTGATGATCAGGAGTAGCATGTAGAGGATCTATTGTATGTATTTTGAAGTACTGTTTTTATTGTTACTGTTGTACTACAGCCTTTCCCGTACTTCCTAGACAAATTTCACCTAAGGGAGACCAATAAATTATCTTATCTACTTTTTCCTGCAATAATTAAAAATTCTTTAAACAAAAGAAAATAACTGTAATTTCCCAGTAAATGACTAGAATAATATACATGAAATGTGAAAACAGGCAAGGAATTGATATTAACTCTCCAAATATTTTCATTATTTTATTAACCTTTTTCTTTTCCCTGCCATTTTTGAAGCCCTTCATTCAACTTTGAAAGAAATTATTCTCAACGGTCTCTCAAAATATAATGAAATATTTTGTATCGATCATTTGTTCTACAATAAACAGTTTAGTCTTTAAATTAATCTTAACTATGAAACAATTTGTAGAGTAAAAATATTTTAACTTGATGGGTTAAAAAATAACTCATCTTGTTATTTTACCAGTAAAAGTTTAAAAAAGGACAGAAATTGAATTTAAAGTTCAAATAATTGTATAATATTCCTTTTTTTTTTTTACAAAAACAAAACAATTAATCGCAGTTTTGTGATTAAGTGCAATAATACATTTATTATTAATTCTGCACCTTTAAAAACTCTTGAGATCGGCACAGGTGATAAGAAAGACAAGATGAGGTTTTCTATTTTCTGTCAGTGAAAATTTTGTCTTTTTGCTGCTTTTTTTCCAGCAAACTGCAGATTTGCTGGAGAAAACTGGAGATACCAAGTTTTTACAACAATTTTGCTGAAAATTGAAGAAAAATAAAGAAAATCAACAAGTTGCTTGTATTTCTTTACCTTTAATCTTTTTTTCCAATTCAAGGCATGTTAACAGTTTGAATCTTTGCAAGACATTTTTGTTATTCAAAATGATGTGATTTTATTTATTGGATCAGATTACTGGGGGTCATAAGCTCCGTCATCCCCTGCTGACCTCAGACTGAGCTTCTGGCTTTAGATGAAGAATTGATCTGAATCAGGGAAACTTGGCTTCATGTTGATTTTTCCTAATTGGAATAAGATGATTTTTTTCCTATGCGTTAATGTTGACTTTTCTTTTTAGCTTTTTCTTCTTTTTGCCCAGGTGGCTTTCATTTGAGTGGTTAGACAGGAAAGTAGGTAATGAAAGAAGGGGAAGACATGCAGCAAAGGTCATCAGGCCAGGGCTCGAAACTGTGACGTCCACATCGAGGACGAAGGCCTCCATGCATGGATTCTGCTTTACCCTGGCACCACCACAATATCCCTAATGTTGATTTTACTTATTATTTCCCTGAACCTAAAATTGAATATTTGGACCAAAATTCAACACTGAATAAAGAAATTTTGCCACCTTGCAATCCAGGAGTAATCTGATTTAAAGCCAGAATAGTTTTCTGTTGTTCTGGCTTTAAAACCTAAAGGAAATCAGATTCTAGAATGACTGACAGGGACATTGTCCCTTATGAAGTAAAATGTGACAAATTGTTAATATTAATAAATGATTTTCTTTTATATAGTCAGTTTGCATACCAACATAGCTTCCATAGTTGCATATGTTTTTCTGGTGGGGTTTGTGTGTTTTAAACAAGTATTTTCCAGCTCTAATCTGGCATTTTTAGTTTCCATTCCAACTTTCTGAGAGCAAAGTAAATAAATTATGAAATAAAGCCTGAAATATAATGAATCCTTCATATTTTCCAGATGAAAGATGGCGCAGCAGCAGGAAGTCCAGCAGGAAGTGGATTTAGGTAAACGATCAGAAGCAGAAATGAACCATCATAAAGGAACAAACTGACCAATCACAGCCTGTGTTGCTGCCATGTGATGAAGCTCAGCCTCAGTGTCTTTATTGTTTTCATGCTTCCTGTTCAGTGAAGCTCTGGTGGAAACATTGTGAGTTTCTGTGAAACCTGAAGGTAAAAACTGAACTCAGATGGAAACTAAATGGAACCGAAGTGAAGAACAGGCCAGCAGCTCTGATACTTCAGGAATATTTACTATATACACTAATTAACAAGCACGACCAGAGAAGGGTGTGGGGGATGGGGTCGTGCCCTTTTTGAGTTTTTTTTTTTCCCCAATATTTTATTTTTATTTATTTTTTAAATCTGTCTGTCAGAAGGCCTGCTTGTGCCCCTCAGCAATAAAGTTTAGCTAAATATAATAATTTATTAAAATAAACTAGTCTGGCTGCCCTCAGTCTAATAATGACTCTCAGTTCCTCCATGCTGTTCAGACATCGGTTCCATGGTAAGAAGGAGGGGCAGATCTGTGCCTCTAACTATCAAATTATGGGCAAGAATATCCCGTCCCGTCAGCAGTGGCTTTAACCCACCTGGTAGAAATGGTAAGGAGAAGCAGAGTGAACAGTCAGCAGGTGGTGAAGCCACCTGGTGGTGATATGTTGTGAAGCCCATTTAGAGTTCACAACATATCACATAAACATCAGAGAAAATACTGTAGCAATAATTAGAACCGCAGCATAAAGCCAAACATGCCACAATTAAATGAATCAAAATGTCCCAAAAGCATCGGCGGACGGATATAGAGGCCACCAGGGGATTCCAGGTAGATTCAGAGATGCACGTCGCAGCAGCAGTCCAAGGTAATAAGGAGCCTTATTACCTTGGACTGGTAATAAGACCCCACCTAAATCCCCTCCTACTAAGATCCTCAGCATCGCTAACATGTTTAAATATAAATAAGGTGAATGTGAGAGGGAGACCAGGTTTATTGGCCGAGTTTAAAATCAATCACTGATTATTGGTTATTTGCTGTGATGCATTTGTGAACAAATGAGCTCAAACACAAAGATTACGCCATACTGTAGCCATGGTAACAGAGCAATCAAACTATCAAGATGATTCTTTAAACTTTTACAAAGTAAACTTCCCAATTAAATCAAATGTATAATTTTTTTCTCAGATGAATGTATTAAATAAAATGTAATAACATTGTCAAATGAATGCTACAGGTTTAGATCTTTGGTCTGTGTTACAATTCAACCATCTCTGAATGTCTTTAGGGGCCCTGAATGGCCCCTACCAGCAGCTACTGAGTTTTCTTTGCCTTGATATCTCAGTCTTATGATTCTAGATCTCAGAGGTGCTAACATCAAAAAATTATATAGTTAACCCCTTTGAGCTTTTTTGATCTATAAATCAGTTTGCAGCCAAGTTGTTCTAGAGGTTAAACAGTCAGATATTATTAAGGCTTAATCAGTAAAATAGCAGAAAATTTGCTTATTTCATAACTTCACAACTGTTGGGATTTGAGTTTTTCTGTGTGCTTATTTGAGATTTCTGTGTCTAGCGAGTCTCCATGTTTGTCCTGTTTTCCCCTTGATTGTTCCCAAGTGTGTCTCATTCCATACCCTCCCTGTGCATTTAAACCCACCTGTGCGCCTTGTCGGGTCCTTGTCTTGTGTTGCTGTTCGTTTGTAGTGTCGTAGCACAAGTCGCATGTTCCTGTCCATTCGTTGAACCTGTTGCTACCAGTGTTTTGGAACCATTTTTCATCATTAATAACATTCATCACTGCAACCTTGGGTCCTAAGCATTTCTGCCTCACCACCGTCACCACACAAAACATGACAATAAGCTTTGACCTTCTCTCCTCTGGTCTGTTTAACAGCTTCAGTCTCAGATCAGATCAGCCTCCAGGACTGTCAGCAGCAGAAACAGAAACATTAAACCTGTTGGGGAAAATAAACTACATTTGCTTTACGTTGTCCCTGTATGATGGCAATGATATACTAGGATCCTATTAAATTCTTGATTAATGTGGGTTGTTATGTTGTTGTACGGTGTTTTAAGATCTTGTTCAATGTGCCCGTTTTTAACTTTGAGCCTTTCCAAAGGTCTCTGCATGGCCCTGATAATTAAATTATCCAGTAATCACATAATTTATTACTAACTTATTTCAGATGGAAAGACCTGCTGTACCTTTTATTCCAATATTTGGTGACAGAGATGATAAAGCTTAGAAATGGAGGTGAAAACCTGATGATAATGGAAAAGAAAGAGAAAAGTGAGGGAAATGTTAATCATTCAATATTTTCATCACAATATTCATCAATAATATCAGAGTTTCCTGTTTTTCTAAAATAGTGCA
>NW_006800668.1:115271-123250 GCF_000485575.1 Poecilia formosa | reverse complement strand
TATCGGATGACGTCTTTAAACATTTGGAGAATGAAGAGATACTGCACAAGTACAAAAGTAGGGCTGGTAAGGCCCGCAACACCATAGATGCCGTGGAGAAAAAAGGAAAGGGAGCCTGCAGATTGATGATCAAACGTCTTCATCAAATAGATCCGACTCTGTCCAATGAGCTGGGTTTGTCCTCTGACTCCTCTGCTAAAGGTGAGACCCAAAGTTCATTAAAGCTGTTTTCAGAGCCTCTAGCGTCTTTGTCTTTGTGTCAGTTTGACGTTTAATCAAATCAATGATAAATAAATCTGTTCTCTTCTAATTGCTCTCAGAACAACATAAACTTCATGATGTGACTTTTAGAAAACGACTTGAATTCTCAGTATTTTTCCAGTTTTGGTTCCTCTTTGGAGTCTCATTCACAGAACGGATCTGGATTTCCTGGCGGGGGTCATGTCCCCCCCTTCTGAACTAGAACTGCCTTAAAGTTCAGTTCATAGATAAAAACCGAGCAAATTTACAGCCTCACAATAAACTGCTTCTTCCTGATGAAACATTTTCTGTTCAGATCCCGTCTTAAAAACTGATCTCTGATTTTTGGCGTTTAGCATGTTTAGCATGTTCCTCAGAGCAGGGTGACATGTATCTATATATCAAGAGTGATGCACAGTGAGAGATATTTTGTCGTACCACGGATTTTATAGATGTAACAAAATAAATCATACTTTAAAACTGGAATGCCTAGAAGAAACACTTTATGATGATATGAATATCTATTTATGACAATGACTTTAATGATCAAAATGAATGAACTACCCAGAATAAATGTTTCCTAACATTCAGCAACCAAAACCAGAAAACAGTCTGACAACCAGAGGAAAGGCCCAGAGAGATGCTAAGACGTAAAGCCACAGATTTATACCATCTAGATTTCCTCATTAATGTCCAGCAGCTCTTCATCTAAACTGATGTTAGTTTGTTCTCCTGATATCAGTTATAATGACCAAAGAATCAGAACCAGCAGTGATGCAGGATCAATTTCACCATCATAATGGATCCTGATGAAAAACATGTAGATATTATTAAATCAGATAAACAGCTTGGGCTTTTAGTGAAGGAAACGCTAAAATAGAGAGAACTTTCCTGACTTTGACAGAGAAAACCACAGATCAGTCCTGCTGCTCTTCATCAAATAAAAATGGAGAATATATCTTTAACTAGAAAGTGTGCATTTCCTATTAAAATGTAAGTGTGAATGCTGAAAGCTTTTGGTGAAAATGGCAAAAGCGTTTGAAGGCGACTGATGAAGACTTGCAGAAAAGTAAAAAATAGTGCATCCAGTGTGAAAAACCCAGGTAAAAGCCAAAATTAGCTAAAAAAACACCTAAAACTAGCTAAAATACTAATGATAGCAAATAGGCTACCACTAGCATGCTGGTTACAGTAATATATCCCATGCAATGTAAAAAAATAAAAATAAAAAAAATAGAAAAAAAAACCTCATGTAAAACCTAAAAGGACAGAAACATTCCCCTTCTGATAGAAACGGTGGGTGAATGAAATCCAAACCTTTTATGGTTCCTGAGGTAGACCATCTGTTTGGAGGCGTCGTTTAGCGCAGTGACTACAAAAAACATCCCACATCCAGTATGAAAAAAGCTCAAATTATTCCCAGGTGTTAAACAGCATAAAAGCTGTTAAACTACCCAACTTCAAAATGGCCGCTGCCTTGTTTCCTCCATCACAGCCCTGAACCTGGATGATTGATTGCCATTAATAGGAGAAACATCCACTGTGAAACACAACGGACATTTTATACTGTAATTCTCAATTCTGCCACAGGATGGAGCTGTTTCCCCCATGGGGTGAAAAATTCATAAAAAGCTGAATATTATAAAAAGTCTGAAGGTTATGAACACCAAGAGATATATCCGGCATTAGGAGAGCTGAAAAGTATAAAAGTGGTGAAAATAACACAAAGTATGCAGGAGAAGAAGGGCGGCGAAATTTAAGGAGCAACCAGAAAACAGGAAGTCAACAGTGTGAATCCTGCAGCATTCACACTAATCACTGGAGGTCTCTTTCTAACTGAACTTTGACCTTAGAGAGGCAACATGAGAGTCTGAGTCAGCATGAAGACAGACCAGAACAAAGATACCTGAACTTTGACTTGATGAGCTGGAAAAAACTCTGAATGTTCATTGAAGTGATTCAGAAACTCTTTGTGTTGATTTTAATGACATCAGGGTCATAAAGGCTCCATCTCGTTCAACTCTCAGCTAAAACGCTCACAGTGTCTCCAAACAGCATCAATCAGTGCTGACATGATTCAGAAGCTCCGTTATTCCAGATTAATGTTCATGTAAACACATTTATTCAGACAGTCTGAGGCTCATAAGGCGTCAGAGTGAGTTCTCATCAATTTAAGATGGAGTCTAACACACTATACAGCTGGCTGCTGCTTTGACCTCTGACCTAGCATTCTCCTTACTGCAAATATTCACACCCCAGGAAAAATCTGCTGATATCCAGATGTCTTCCTGTCTGACCAACAGTGAGTGATATTCAGTACTGTTCATTTCAGTTCATTTATATTCAATTAAAATGGGGTTATTCATAAAGCCCCAATTATAAATGTCAAAACGCTTTGCAAACAACATTCAGTTTATGTTGAGCAGGGGTCTCAAATTCCAGTCCTGGAGGGCCGCTGTCCTGAGTATATATTGTTGAAATAAAATTGATATGCCTTTTGTAAATACATTTTCTCTATCAATGACTTAAATAGTTAACTGTGGTAATTATGTTTGTGTAATGTAGTAACCATGTAGTGTTTAATATAATTATTAAATAGATGTTTTAAAGAAACAGCCACAAACCTTAGGCCTTTGGTCCACAATGGCAGCTTTAATTTTAGCATTTCCTCTCCTCCACATACTTTGTTGCCAGATGTGTAAAATTTACAAAAAGAAGCTATTTAAATGTAAAAGTTGCACATATGTAGATTACTCAAGAGAAGCTATGAACAATAGTTTTTTACAGAACTCTACACAACATCAATTCATTTATCAATAGATACATATATATATTAACTACAGAATAGATACACAAATATTTCATTTCTAACAGCTGCAGTGTGGGGTGTTCATCCAAGAAGTGTGACTTGCAGGAGCAGGGAGGCTCTGTACTGGTTTCTCCTTTTAAATCAAGAGGCCCATGATAGTTTGACTAGGCAGCAGATGTCCCACAGCTGAATGACTGAATCTGCCATGGACAGAGGAACAAGACCATCCCAGATATGGTAGGCTAGGTAGGCTACTGTTGAGAAAGATGGACAACAAAACAAATGGAGAAATTATGAAACACATCAGAATAAGTAAATTATTTGGCAGATGGTGCTTAAATCAATTTTTAAAATGCTTTTCCAAACAACAGTGTTGGAAGATGTAAGTGATTTTTGTGAAACTTTACAACAACAGCACTGAAAGGAAGCGATGTTTATGTTTCCTAACTGTGGCTAAAGCTGCTGCTAGCTGGTTTACTCTCCGATCTGAGACTGTTTATTTTATACACAGTCAGAGAATGGTGGATTGACAATGAGTAATAACTTCTATCTAACACTTAAATGGTGTTGTTATTAACCTTACCTTTTGTTATACCCTTAAGATAATGAATATCCGTGAATTTTTCAGTCTGGTTTCCAGAGGCAAAATCACACCGGAAGTAAAGATACACCTCTTCGAGTTATGGCGGCCATTGTCTGACGTCACTGTGAAAAGGGTCTCTTGCTGCAGAGGATCACGTTACATTGTTTAGTCAATCAGAGCTGCGAGGAGCTCTGATTGAAGGAGGTCCACTCTCAGCATGGATTTGAACTTGTGTCTTTAATTCCTTCAGCAAAGCTCAGTTTTTACCTGATTCTGTAGCTTTTGGTGTACAGTGATCTCTCGCTATAACGTGGTTCACCTTTTTTTCACAGTGCAATTGTATTCTGTGTCCTGATTGGCTAAACAGTCTCCGAACTCCTTCTCTACCTGTATACCAATAACGTATTTAAATATAAGTAATACAGATTAGCCATTCAGGAGATGAAAGCTGAAAACTTTGAACGCTGGAAAAAAAACTTTCTGCTGGAACAATCTGTGGCCAGAGGCAGCGCAAAACCGATCGGAGGCTCGGTTGACGAGATCCATTGCTCTGCCGTAGATACAGTTGTGAATCTCGCGGGGCAGCTTGGAGGAGAAACTTTAATGGCATGAACTCCGGATCACATTAAGGCCCGATTGATGAACACGCACATCCGCTGACCTGAAAACAGGTTTTATTCTTTGGTTTCGCTTCGCGGATTTCACTTATCGCGGGTTATTTTCAGAACGCAACCCCCGCGAAAAACGAGGAATCACTGTTCTTCTAAATCTGCTCCTTAGTCGCATCATTTCGGGGTTGCTACTGCCTCTAGTGCCGTGGGGTGGTAACACAACTAATATAATTACATTACTTAATCAGAATACCGCAAAGACTTTATTATTTATTATTAATTTTTCATTCTCTTAAGAATGTAGAGCTAATTAAATGATCTAAACAAGACCTTAAAGTGGTTCTAGTTTCTCTCGATGGCCAACCTGTTGAAACTGTTTTAAAATTTTAAATACCTTGGGTCGTTCCTGGACAGTCAGCTCAACTTTGTTGAAAAACACTGACTATATTTTGAAGAATTGTTCTCAGAGACTCTACCTTTTAAGAAGACTTAGTGATCATGGGGTGACCCAACTAGACTGTAGTTGGGTCACGCCTATGTCTTGAATATGGAGGGGAAAAAAATCATATTTTATTTATCACTACAGAAGGGTTCAGTGAATGGGCATATGAAACTGGTGGGTTCGGTACCTCAAAAAAGGTTAAGAACCACTGGGATAGAGAATCAGTTCAACTGTTGCTCCCATCACTACACCCCTTTTTTCAGACTCTCACTTAAGTTTTTCCTCCAGGTTCATCCTGGTGACGCTGATTGTATGGAAGCCTCCCTCTGTCAGTCGGCCTCAGTAAATTCACAGTGAGTGAATGACTGAATGTAGTGTGAAGAGTTTTGGACTCTTCTGGACTAGATAGTTATACAGGTACAGACCTTTTGCCGTTTAACAACAAAACCCTACAGAGCTTTAATGTCCTGACACGCTTCCTGCTGAACTGTAGATCACAAGTTTTCTACAGATTGGGAAAAAAATGTGGAGGCAACTGTTACTGTAAAGTGGCTTGGAAAGTTCAGCCTGATGTAGGCATATAGGGGAAGTTTACTGCCAAAATTCAATAACTTACATTTTAAATTTGAAAGTTGGATGTTATCTTTTTGCACTTAAAACTCCTGCTTTCCCTCAAATCTTTGTTTTTATGCTCAGATTTTCTGCTTCTCTGCACAGATCAGAACAGCGCTGACTCTAGATGTAGGGAAAACCATCAGCTTTCTGCTCTATGTTACAATTTTAAGGAACTCATGACATGTTTACAAAAATAATAATTATTTGGGTTTGTCAGTTTAATAGTTTTCCAAATCTGTAAATGAATATATTAATCTGGGCTCTTACAGAAATATGTTTTGAGCAATATTCAGTCAAACTATTTTACAGAGTAAACACAAAATGCAACTTGCATGACAATATTTTATTGGAGTTTGCAGCAAAACAGCACAACTGTATATATTTGAAACTTATTTTGTACTTATTGGGTTTTATGTCTTAGGGTAAAACCTACCCTATCACCATCTGTGATTGTCAAGCCATGCTGTTCTGGATGCTTTAGAATAACAATTAAAACAAAAAACATTTTCATAATGTGAACAGTAGTAAACCTGCCTAATATATTAGCTGGGGCTAAATCCATCAATAGGAGCTAATGTAAAATAAAAGAAATGGATGAGGATGAATAGATGAACATTTTGTTATCAAAACTGAACAGGCTACAATATTTTCAGGGTTTTTTATTCCTATTTTTTACATTTGAAATAAATGTTTCTTAGTCTATTATTGTAACTAATCATGAATCCTTTCATGGCTCCATGTGTTGAGGATTCGCTGTAACAGAGTTCATCTCAGCTACTGCTGCCTTTCTTCACCAACCATTAACAAGTAACTGGACAGGTGTACCTAAAAAAAAGTGGCCAGTTTGGTTCTTTGTTTCCAGCTTGCAAAAGGTGCTCAAAAGAATGTCATTTCAAATTAAACACTTTGACAAAACTCTGAAGCTCAGAGGTCAGAGGTCACTCTGTGGGAAACATGTTTAATTAACTGAAACCTTCAACCAGAGAAAAAACATGAAAGAGTTTTAAAGAGCAAAACTAATTCAATTATCTCTGTGCAGCAAGAACCTGGTTTATTTATTTGCTTTTTTCTTTTATCCGTCACCTGAGTGGGAGTTTTATTCAGAAAATCCTACATTCCCTCAATGACTGAAGTTGGAATTTCTTACAGGTTTAGACACATTGTTAGAAAAATATTTAGTTTTGTCATAGAAGTTCATACGCAAACCCTTCTTAGAATGTCAGAAATGGTTTTATTTTCTTCTTTTTTTTTCTTCAGATTTTGATGTTCGGTGTCAACAGGAGCTTAAAGAGCATCTGAAGAAGAAGCTCCAACGTCTCTCTGAAGGCGTCGCTGAACCTGGAAATCAAACGTTTCTGAACCAGATCTACACAGAGCTCCACATCACAGAGGGGTTAACTAGAGAGGTCAACCAGGAACATGAGGTCAGACGGATTGAAACAGCATCCAGGAAACAAGAAACAGCAATCAGACGAGAAGACATCTTTAAACCTGGAAGAGATCAACCAATCAGTGATCAACCAATCAGAACAGTGATGACCATGGGAGTGGCTGGCATTGGGAAAACAATGTTAACACAGAAGTTCACTGTGGACTGGGCTGAAGGCAGAACCAACCAAGACATTGATTTCATATTTCCATTCACTTTCAGAGAGCTGAATATGTTGAAAGAAGACCATTTCAGCTTAGTGGGACTGATTCATGAACGCTTCACTAAAACCAAAGGAATCAGCAACTTTGAAATGTTCAAGGTTCTGTTCATCTTTGATGGTCTGGATGAGAGTCGACTTCCTCTGGACTTCCACAAGACTAAAATGTTAACTGACCCTGAAAAGTCCACCTCAGTGGATGTTCTGCTGACAAACCTCATCAGGGGGGAACTGCTTCCTTCTGCTCTCCTCTGGATAACCACACGACCTGCAGCAGCCAATCAGATCCCTGCTGAGTGTGTTGGCATGGTAACAGAGGTCAGAGGGTTCACTGACCCCCAGAAGGAGGAGTACTTCAGGAAGAGATTCAGTGATGATGAAGAGAAGGCCAGCAGGATCATCTCCCACATCAAGACATCAAAAACCCTCTATATCATGTGTCACATCCCAGTTTTCTGCTGGATCACTGCTACAGTTCTGGAGGATGTTATGGAGACCAGAGAGGGAGGAGAGCTGCCCAGCACCCTGACTGAGATGTACATAGAGTTCCTGCTGGTTCAGAACAAAATCAAGGAGGAAAAGTATGATGGACAACAAAAGACTAAATCTATCTGGAGTCCAGAGAACAGGAAGCTGATTGATTCTCTAGGTAGTCTGGCTTTAGATCAGCTGCTGAAGGGAAACCTGATCTTCTATGACAAAGACCTCAAACGTTGCGGCATCGACATCACAGATGCTGCGTTGTTCTCAGGAGTTTTCACTGAGATGTTTAAAAAGGAGAGAGGAACGCGCAACATCTCCGTCTACTCCTTTGTTCATCTGAGCATCCAGGAGTTTCTGGCTGCCGTCTACATGCTCCACTGCTTCACCAGCAGGAGGTCAGAGGTCATCAAGACGTTCCTGGGAGAAGAATACGATGAAACATCTCTAGATGAGTTCATGAAGAAAGTCATGAAGAAATCCCGCAGCCGTGAAAAGGGCCACCCGGCCCTCTTTGTCCACTACCTTCATGGTCTCACTGTGGAGTCCA
>NW_006800668.1:113689-114572 GCF_000485575.1 Poecilia formosa | reverse complement strand
AAGGAGATGAACACTGATAGAATCTCTGCCGACAGAACCATCAACATCTTCTACTGTCTGATGGAGATGAACGACGTCTCATTTTATCAGATCCAACGGCTGCTGGATTCAGGGAAGAAACTCTCAGTGACTGACTGTTCAGCTCTGGCCTTCATGCTGCAGATGTCAGAGGTTCTGGATGAGTTGGACCTGGAGAAGTACAACACGTCAGATGATGGACGACAGAGACTGGTTCCAGCTGTGAGGAACTGCAGAAAGGCTCGGTGAGTCCAGATGTTTTCATTGTGTGAATGCTGATTCAGCACTATTGTCCTCCTGTTTCTTCTTCTTTCTTCAAGTTGATTCTGGATGTTTTTGGTCTTTGTCTTTTGGACTATTTCTTTTATTTATTACATATTTTGTTATTTTTGCAGTTTTAGAAATATAAATAAATTGAACTTTCAGATTCTCAATGCAGACAATTTTTGTTTAGTTTTAATGTATGTTGTGATATTTTTCTCCCAACTGGTAGTTTGGATATTGTTTTTTTGGAAGTTTTCTCTTAAATGAGTGTAAAAGGATTTTAATTAGATAGAATAGAATTCAACTTTATTGTCATTGCACCGTCACAAGTACAAGCAACGAAATGTAGTTTGCATCTATCCAGAAGTGCTATACAGGGTATAAATATGTATATACAGATGTACAAAGGTTGTTATAAAAATAAAATGTTCAGTATAAAAATAATATAAATAAGATATGGGAGCTATATAGATTATGCAGATTATACAGAATATACAGAAATGTTAGGAATGAATTGTATGTGTATTAGTAGATTTACAATACAAGATAGATAATGGCAAATAGGATTTCCAGATTATATACAGATTATATACAGATTATA
>NW_006800668.1:111596-113556 GCF_000485575.1 Poecilia formosa | reverse complement strand
TTTTTTACTGAAGTGAGCCTCGATGTTGCCAAACTCAGTCAAGTATGGCATTGTTTTTATGCCATATTAGATTCGTCGTGTTGATGCATTTTGACCTGCTTCACCCCGAGGTAGTTTTCCGCCGCAACACGCAAACTTCCCCATTCACTCAGTGCGTTATAGTTCCACATTGCTTAGGATTTGTTGCTGCGCGTTTGCGCAGTGAAGGAAAGAGGAGACCAGTTGCACAGGCAGGCTGCGAAATGAGAAGCAGGTGATCGGTTTGTGTGATCGGCAACAAGTGACCGTGATGGGTGATCACCGATCATACACTTTTTCACGGAAACTGGCCGATTATGATCGGTGGCCGATTGATTGGCACACCATAGTCATAACAATAATGAATATATACACCCCAAATGAAGAGGATCCAAACTTTTTTATACAAGTAGCCTCCGTCTTAGCAAAATATTCAGAAGGCATAATACTTTTTGCAGGAGACTTTAACTGTGTGTTGGATCCAAAAAAAAAGATAAATTGCCGCCAGAACAGGGCCCTCTTAGCAAAAAAAAAAAACAAAAGCCCTGAAATATCTGCTAGAGGAGTTGGGACTGGTGGATTCTTGGAGGGCATGTAACCCACAGGTCAGGGATTTCATATTCTTCTCAAACGTGCATGGTTCGTACTCAAGATTGGATATATTTATATCCAAACATGACCTTTATAGGATGATACAGAGTGGTACTGAACCTATAACTTTGTCAGACCATGGACCAGTCAGAATAACATTAAGGATGAAAAAGGGAAAACATTTTAAACACTGGAGATTGAATGTCTCCATGCTGAACGATCCACATGTCCAAGAACAAATGAAGACAACGATAGATGAATACTTCCTCTTGAATGATAATGGGGCAGTGTCCCGGGCGATATTGTGGGATGGAGCTAAGGCGGTAATTAGGGGTAAATGTACAGAAATGGCAAGCAAATTAAAGAAACAATGGGTACAGAAACAAATGACCTAGAAAATGAAGTGAAAAGATTAGAACGAACTCATAAAAGGGACAGAAAAGAGGAGACACTGAAAAAACTTAAAAGAAGCAGGGAAGCACTGGACAAATTACTTATAAGGCAGAAGGTGCTATGAGATATACTGGTCAAAAATACTATGAAGTGGGGAACCGTGCAAGTTGCTTATTAGCTTTCCAGCTGAGAAAAATACAGACCAGCAGAGTGGTTCCAAACATATGTCACCTGGGAAACGGAAAAGAACTAGTCCAACTGGAAAAAATTGCAGAGGCATTGAGAGAATTTTATAAAGAACTTTATAACTCCAAAAGACTACCCCAGAAAAGGGAGGAAATAGAGGACCTCTTCAAAATGTACCAAAACTAGCACAGGAAGAAGTGGACAATCTGAATAAGACAATTACGGAGACTGAGGTTTCCGTAATTGGCGTAATCTGTGCAGACAGATAGTAGATTTTTCCCACATATTTTGGGAATGCCCGAAGGTGAAAGGTTATTGGGAGATGGTAAATAGGGAAATAGGAAAAATACTAAACCTGAACATGACCTCGAAATCCATAGAGTGGTTCTAGAGGATATTAATCTACAGACGGAAGATACTAATACAAAATATATGCTGAGAGCCATGGTGTTGGTTGCTCATGAGGTGATCACTGAGAACTGACTGAAACCACATTCACCAATTTGATTGATTGAATTACATCAATCAATCAAATTTTATTTGTGTAGCACATTTCAGCAGCAAGGCATTTCAAAGTGCTTTACATCATTAAACACAAAAACACACACATTGAATAAACAATCAAAAACATTAATTTTCCCGCTGAGTCGAAGTTCTGCCCTTCAAATCGGCAGAAGTCTGTTTGAAAAATGAATCCTTCACAGATGATAGAAGATCTTCAACATCTGACTGAGCTGAAGGTCTGAGGACATGAAGCCTGGACCAGAACCAG
>NW_006800668.1:103349-110707 GCF_000485575.1 Poecilia formosa | reverse complement strand
GGTTACCAAGTCGGGTCTCCAGCTGATGATCAGAAACCAGCAGCCAAACCCTTCAGTCTATGTAGGTTATTGTTCTATGATAGGAGTTCTCAAAGTGGGCAGTACCGCCCCCCAGGGGGCGTTCAGAGGACAGCAGGGGGCGCTGGCGGACATTTTTTAAAAAGTGGGGCGCTGGGATACCTTTGGGGGGCGTTTGGTCGAAGGTAAACTTTACACCTTAAATGCACAACAATGTCAGTTAGAGCAACTTGGTAAAACTGCATTGTGTAACATTAAAACATGCGTGGCTGCAACTGTATGCTCTTCTTGTATTGAGTGTTTGTAGCTTCTATTAGCTTCTTGGCGCAGCTCCGTTCTCCTGCTACTGCCCTCACTTTGTATCCCTCTGAAAAATGAACCCATTTAAATAAAGAAATCCCTCCATGGGTGATACCACGATAGAGAGCGTTCATTTTATAGCGTTAACACCGGTGTTGTAAGTGGTCCGGTATGAAACAGGAGTGATGGAACAACACAACACTTTTAAATCTCAATAATCAGAATGCAGAAATTGTTTCCGTTGTTTTAAAAGGTTTATGTCAGTCTGCCTTTTCCCCATCGATACGCTTCCCGACCGCCCTGCACCTTAGGAGCTTAAAAAAAAATGACTCGCACATCGCGCAAAACTCTGAAACAGGAGAAGCGGGATATAAAACGGAGCGACGAATTAGATGTGAATTATGGCATAAAAACAGAGAATCCGACGCTGAACAGTGAAAAAAATCAACACATGATGTGAAACACATGACGATTAGGCGGCGCAGCAGGTGATGAGTGAAGATTACTGATGGTCAATAAATGATAAAATAAATCTAGCAACAGGAACTAAAGTGGACATGGCAATAAACCGAGAGAGGATAATACTAATCAAACGAAACTAAATGAAATGAAAGAAGAACAAAATGCAAGAATAAACAAAGAATCTAAAGTAAATACAGAGGAATAAACTGGTATGGCAAGACCTTTCGAGCAATAATAATCTGTATTCTTGCCATGCAGAGACTGTATGGCAAGAATAAACAGACACTATTTCCAGATAAAAGGTAAAATAATATTATTGAAGTGCCATGGGTTTGTTGAGACCATATCTAGTACTGAGAATAAATATATCTTACAGACCATAACAGTAAATAACTGATCACTTATTTATGTTTTTAATAGATTTGATACATTTATTTCTTCAATATTATTTTTCATGTCAGTGTTAATGTCATGAGGCTGATGACTCCATGACACTTTGAATTTGACTCATTAGGATTTGATTAAGAACCAGATTTGTTCTTTGTAATTTCTGTCCAGTAAAACGATTAATCTATAAATCAATAGACAGGTCTATATAAAGATATAATCCATGTTTCTGTCTCATATTTGTATGGCATTAAAAGGAACTTTTGTTTTTCCACTGAAAGCTCTGGTTTGCACAATAAATGCCATGTGGGTGAAATTTTATGGATGACACTCTGATGTCCCATTCTCCTGAAGGCAGCACAGAGCTGCACCACCAGAAACCGACAGAAACACTGAAGAGAAGAAGAGCTATGATTAATGTAGTTACAGTTCTATCCATGTTTTAATGTTGCAGAGCTCAGTCGGTTTGCAAATAGTTCAAAGTTTAAACTGGCATGTTGAACATCTTTTATCTGGTCATTTTGTGCAAGATTTAACAACTAGAAAATGGCACAAAATAATAATATATTTTCCACTCTGATTGGCTGTTGTTAGGCCTACCAATTTTAACTTGAATGTTCATTGCATTTTTTGTAGACACCTGTGAAAATAATTTCTATTCCCATGGCTTTTTTGTTCTCTGGGAAGTTATTTTTGATGATAAATACAGAAACAAGCATAAAAATCAAAACATCTACAATAGTGATAGTAATATTACTGATAAAATAATGGTCAGAGCAAAGTACCCTGCAAATACTTTGGTGGGGGCGGTGAGGGACCTGGATAAGGGCTGGGGGGGCGCTGGCCCAAAAAGGTTGAGAAACACTGTTCTATGAGCAGCAGCCTGGATGAGCTGAACTGTTATAGAGCAACAAATGAAGGAGAGAATTGAATGCTGGCGTTTCAATCAGCAAACACTGAACACATGAAGAAGAAACACACACAGCTTCTCTTTACATCACAATTTGTTAACACAGCAGCCCAACTTTACAGTTAAATTACTGGATTAATAAAGTCTGATCGTCACTAAACTGGGAACTTTAAATTGAAACTACAAACAAATAATCAGCAGAAAACAGAATAAATCTCAATCAGGCTGCTGTGTGTGTGTGTGTGAGAGAGAGAGAGTGAGGCTATGCTGGCTAAAGCTATGCTAGGTAAAGTCATGCTAGTTAAAGCTATACTAGACCGGCTCAGGTCCATCTGAGCGTGGTGGATCCAGAAGTTCAGTCTCCAGCCTCAGTCACTCCTGGTCAAGCTCCCCCAGACAAACCTGTCAAGGCTGCAGTCATCCCTGGTTCTCTTTTTCACCATTACAATTTTTCCTTCCGCTCAACTTTCCCTGAATATTTTTGGATGCAGCTCTCTGAACAACCAGCTTCTTGACCTTTCCAGGCCTCTGTCCTTATTGTCCATGACTGTCTTTTGGACATCTGTCCATCTAGCAATCGTCCCTATGTTTGGGTCCTACTGACCATGACTGAGACCATCTAGAGCAGGGCTGTTTAACTGCCGGCGCTCGGACCACTTCTGGGCTGATTTGGGGCGGCCCTTTGAGGTCACTATAGCAAAAAAAAGACAATAATCTGAAAAAACATACATGATACAGAACTTGTTAAAGTTCAACATTTTAAATGATTAGAAAACATTTGATTCTGTCTTTTATTTAGACAGAATTTTGTTTTGAATTAAATTCCCCCCTCCCAAAAAAACTGATTAACTTCTAAATCTGAAATAAAATCTAACTTTCAGTCCTGTGAGTATCCTGTCATATCTGAGCTGGAGGTCAGTTGTATCAGCCAATCATCATTCAGTATTCCTGACATCAAAGAACTCTGCTCTGTGATTGGAGGATTATAGTGTTAGACTTTTACAGCATCTTATTGGTTTAATTAAATACATTTTCTACATTCTTTATTATTTATTTGTTCATATTTCAGTTTTAACCTGCATCCTGTTGGCTTCAGCTCATCTTTTATCCTTTATTCAGATTGTACAGCTGCAGTTTGTCAGAGACCAGCTGGATGTCTCTGTTCTCAGCTCTGAAGTCCAACCCGACCCATCTGACAGGACTGAAGTTGAGAGACAGCAACCTGGGAGATTCTGCCGTGAAGGAGCTCTGTGGTTTTCTACAGAATGAAGGCTGCAGACTACAAAAATTTGAGTAAGAAACTATACTTTTGTATGAAGATAAAACCTGAAGGAGACTAATGACAGGAGAGAAACTAAAGAGGAAACAACAATAAACCAAGAAAATCTAAAACTGATAAAAGAAAACTAAACAAAAAACACAGAGAACAAAATGCAAAAATAAACAAACTAAACTAAATACAAAGGAACACACTGATATGGAAAGACATTTTGAGCAATAATTAATACAGGAGACTGAACAGAATATGACAAGAACTGAGATTTTATTTTATTTTTTCAGTTACAATGCAAGATAATGTTGGTTTGGCCCTCATGTTTTAACTTAAACTCTGGTTTGCACGGTATGTCATGTGGTGAAATTTAATTGATGACACTCTCACATCCAGTTTTCCTGAAGACAGCACAGCTGCAGCTAGTGAATCCGTAGTTATTTGGCCTTTTGAAGGAGCTCTTGCAAAGTGATTGGCTAGAGCAGAGCGACAATCTGGTTCTGGTTGGCTGAGGCATGGTAATCGATGATGCAGAAGGCTGAAGAGAGTCTCCCAGGTTGAATTTACGCCTAGGCTTTATTACCTAAATATGTCACATAAAATAACTGCGAAAAGTAAAAGCTTCTGCTCTCAAATAATCTGAAACTGTTAATTGCAGTTATCCCTGGTGCTGGTGCACATTTTCACCACCACAGTTATATTTATATAGATGATCTGTGCTGTGTGGTCAGTTGTATCAGCCAGTCATCATTCAGTATTCCTGACATCAAAAAACTCTGCTCTGATGTTATTGGAGAGTTGTAGCTTTAGTCTTTTCCAGCATCAGATCAGTTTAATTAAATTAATTTTCTACATTTTTATTATTTATTTGTTCATATTTCACTTTTAAACTGCATCCTGTTGGCTTCAGCTCACATCTTTTATTCTTTTTTCAGATTTGGGGGCTACAGTTTGTCAGAGACCAGCTGGACTTCTCTGTTCTCAGCTCTGAAGTCCAACCTGTCCCATCTGATAGAACTGGATCTGAGCTACAGCAACCTGGATGATTCTGGAGTGAAGAATTTCTTCACTCCTAAAGAAGGTTTTCTACAGGATTGTGGCTGCAAAATACAACAATTAAGGTCAGAAACCATGTTTTAGTGTGAAAGCAATACAATTTGAAGGAAGCCAATAACAGAAGAGAAACTAAAGAGGAAACAACAATAAACCAAGAAAATGTAAAACTGATCTAAGAAAACTAAACAGAAAAACACAAATATAATAATGCAAAATAAACAAATAAACAAAGGAACATGCTGATATGGCAAGACATTTTGAGTAATAATTAATACAGGAGACTGAACAGAATATGGCAAGAACTGAGATTTTATTTTTTTCAATTATAATGTTTTTTGGACAGTAAAATTATTGATCTATAAATCAATAGACAAGTTTATATAAAAATAGCATCCACATTTCTATCCCATGTCTATATAAAATTAAGATAATTTGGCCATAAAAAAATTAGCAACTGTTGGTGACAATCAGTTTGAATTTAAATGTTTAGTCTGTTCTGAATGGCTGCTGCTCAACTTACATCATTTAAGTTAAATTTTTATTGCATTTTTATACAACTTTAAAATTTATTGGTCTAAACATGAGAAACTAATAATTTAATGATGTTTTTTTTTAGATTTTTGATGAAAAATACTGAAACAACAACAACAATCAAAACAACAAAAATGACAATAATTATAATAATAATTTAACAAAATGTTAAAAAGTTTTTCCCTCTCATTTTTAAAAGCTCTAACATCTTGTTCAAAACTGAGAGTCTTTTTGAAGCCATTCATGGATATTATTATAAATATTAAAGTTATCTCTTCCAGCCTGGACTTATGGTAGAGCACATATGATAAAACTCACCATTTGGTTGTTGCTGCTCTGCCACATCTTGTGCCTGAAATAAACTTTTTAGCCCAACAGGATTTAAAGGATTAAATATTAATGACAGTTTCCTGTCTGACCTTAATTTTGGGAATGAAAAGAGGAAGGAAGAGCTGTTGCCTTGCAGCAAGAAGGTTCTGGGTTCGATTCCCGGCCCCGGTCTTTCTGCATGGAGTTTGCATGTTCTCCCTGTGCATGCATGGGTTTTCTCCGGGTTCTCCGGTTTCCTCCCACAGTCCAGAAACATGCCTGTCAGGTTAATTGGCCTTTCCAAATTGCCCCTAGGTGTGAGTGTGTGTGTGCATGGTCGTTTGTCCTGTGTGTCTGTGTTGCCCTGCGACAGACTGGCGACCTGTCCAGGGTGTACCCTGCCTCTCGCCCAGAACATTAGCTGGAGATAGGCACCAGCACCTCTCCCGACCCCACTGAGGGACAAGGGTGAAAGAAAATGGATGGATGGATGGATGGAAAAGAGGAAGGAAACCAGGAGGTTTTTATTCTGAAAACCAGCCTGGACTCAGTGATCAGTGTCTTTAGATCAGGAGAGGATTGTTGCAGTTTATGACCAAGAATTGATTATTTTAAATGTCTCCATATGAATGTCGTCATGACGACACATTAGATTTGATCATAACTGTAAATATGATCAGTGATCAGAATCTAGTCTCCTTTATCTGCTGATCAATTATCCTGTTATTATTCCCAACCTGATGGATCGTTATGATCCTTTAAATCAGCAGGAGATCACCTGCATGTCCAGACTGGAGCTGATCTAGTCAGACTCTGAGCTCCTGCTGTAGTTTGTTGGTAGTTAACAGGGAGTTACTTTAGATTTCCAGCTCTGTGAACCTTCAGACTTTATTTACAGTCAATTATTTTATTATTGAGCTAATTGACTTTATTATTTTCACCTTTACTATTAAAATAGTTCAGAAATATAAAATGGTCCTTTGTGTCAAAACATCCTGTAGTTGGAAAAATAAATCAAAGATGTTAGAAGTTTTGTTTGAATTATAAACCAGAAACAGAAATGAAAATCAATCAGATCAATAAAGTCAATCAGTTTCATTATCAGTAAAACAACCTTGGACTCTTCAGATGCCACAGTAGATTTTACTTTGTTGGAAAGGAGAAATGACGGAAATAATTAATTTAAAATCCACAAATTATATAAATAAATATGATGTTCATGTTTACAGAGATGTTTCTAAAATATATTAGAGTTGGAGAATCTTTGATTGATCCAGTTTAACATGAAAATGAGAAAATAATTAATGGAAGGAAATGTTTACATTTTATCATCATAAATAAAACATTGAGATCAATAATCAGTTCAGATTCCAGATCATCATCAGTTAGTTTATGATGGAACCATCTAGAAAACAGGCCTGGTATTTTATTAGAAATAAAACAAATATACAGAATAAACATGATAAACTTTTTAAGGTTCACTATATGTGAGGCTGCTACTGAGGACGACCTGGAGGATGACCTCTGACCTCATCTGCCTCCTTAACTTGGCCAGCTGCTCATTAAAGGACCATCTACCCTCATCATCCTGTGATGTCACAGTTTGGTTCTGAAGGTCCGTTTGGTTCTAGTCCAGAACCACTGAGATATTCTAACATGATTAAATGTTCTGGTTCTACTGGTTTGGACTCTTTAAACCAGTTTGACTGGATCAGATGTTAGAATCAGTTCATCAAGTTTCTTTACATTCAGGGAAATTAATTTTCTACATTTTTATTATTTATTTGTTCATATTTCAGTCTTAACTGCATCCTGTTGGCTTCAGCTCATCTTTTATTCTTTATTCAGATTGATGGACTGCAGGTTGTCAGAGACCAGATGGATTTCTCTGTTCTCAGCTCTGAAGTTCAACCCGACCCATCTGAAGGAACTGAACCTGAACAGAACCAACCTGGGAGATTCTGGAGTGAAGGAGCTCTGTGGTTTTCTACAGACTGAAGGCTGCAGACTGGAGAAATTGGAGTAAGATTTTAGTTCAGTTAATATTTCAGTGAATAATTATCTATAATTGATCATAAATCAAAGTTCATATCTTCTGATCTAATAAATATTTTC
>NW_006800668.1:89608-100695 GCF_000485575.1 Poecilia formosa | reverse complement strand
TCCAACTTCTTAGTTAAGCTGCTTCAAACTGTAACAGTACTATTATACATCCCAATGTTTTATTTTGAAAGATCCCACAGGAAGCATATGTATAATTTGTCCACCTTTAGTTTAATTATTACCACGTTTTGCCATCAGAGGACATAAAAGCGGTGCTCAGGTCCACACTCCATACTCCTTTATGACAGTAATTGTTACCAATAAAAATAATAGAAGAACTCACTGCTCTGAATGAAGCGAATGTATAGCACTGTAGGTTACTGGTTTCCAGTTTCAGATGAGCGTTCTAACTGGTTCCCAGTAAGAAAAATGATAGATACTTTATCTGTGCTCCTCCAGCCCTCCAGACGCTCAATATTTTCTAATGTTTTCTCTGTCAGTGTGAACTAGAAGCAGCTCCACAGAGATGAAAACAGCCCGCTACCGGAGCTACCGATGCTAGCGATGCTAACAGACTCCAGCAGCAGCTTCAGAGGAGCTGTGGCTCCTAAACTGGAGCTTCAGCTCCAACAGAGCTGAAAAAAAGCTTTACAACTCGGTTTAGACGCTGAGATGCTGAGCTTCCGGTCTGAAGGTAGGAGAATATTTATGAAATGTTAAATTATCCTGGAAACAGTCAGAATGAAGTTGATACGGAGCAGCGAACTGAACTTCTATTAATATCAGTGCAGGGCGGTTATTGCCCTCTAGTGGACCCAGATGGTAGCTACAGCTACTTGATAAAGGTAGAGCGTTTACGTACCACATTCAAATCCGCTGAGTACTTTCACATTAAGAGCGATAGAAACGAGTTAATTTCATTTGTTAGCTTTCATTTGAAATAATACATTTTACTTTTGTTTCCTCTCTGAAGCAATAAACTTTTATTCAAAAGCAGCAAGTAAAATTTTACTTATTTCAAACTGAAATGATTATAATTTTACAAAAGTATTTAAATAACATGAACAACAGCCCCATCTCTGACCCGGTTCCCTCTCTGACTCTGACATCATTTTGGCTCTCTTAGACTCTCTTGTCTTCATAAAATCAGTTCCTTCGTTCAGAGACTCAAACTGAAATGTTCTTTAGTGAAGAAGAAGCTTCATCTGGATCTGAAGTTGAAGCTGCAGCTTGAATCCGTCTCAGGATTCGGTTCAGAATCCAGTTCATTTCACTGATCAGCATCATTGTAGCTCCAAAACGTGGCCTACCTCTACCTGTGCAGGCTGGAGGAGGTTAAGAGGTCAGTGAGCAGAACCAGAACTGGACCTGGTGCTGCCATGTTGATGTATTAACCTGGTGCATTCTGGGAGTTGAGAAGGATCAGATGGTGAACCTGAAACCAGATCAGGGCGGCTGTTAAATCCAGCTCTGTTCATTTCAGGTCGACTCTCTAAACTTGTGCGTTTCTCTTGTAGCTGCAGGTCGTTTGCATGTTGACGTCACTTTGTTGACCTTGAATATTTCATAGAGCTTCATGAATGAAGCTGCTCTGGTCACTTTGCCTCACCGTCTTTCTCTGTGAGTCGGGAACGTCGCGCTGTTTGCTCTTAGATCTCTGATGCGTTCAGCGTTTGTAGCCAGCATGCAGAGCCACTTTCTCTGAAAGAGTCTCCACTTCCTGCTGGGACTGCAGAGAGTGGAGACGGAGCAGCAGGAAAGGCGGCCATCTTGCTCTTCTTAAAGCAACGCTGAGTTTATTTAGTTTGCTCTGTTGTTTTAGTGAAGAGAGATCACTGCTCACATTGTTCTGGACCAGCTGGGGAAACTGGAGCTGACCACTCTGACCTTTGACCCCTGGGCCAATATTCTGGGATTCTGTCCTCTTCCTCAGTTCTTCCTCCATGTAGCAGCAACAAGCTAGCTCTGACTGTAAAGAAAACTGAAGGGGCCTTGACTTGTTGCTCTCACTTTAAAATGACAATTTGTTTTTATTGAGTTTTTTCTGGGTTTGATTTTCTTGTTTTATTCATCTGTAGAATATTCAGTTTAAAATGTCTGAAACTCTTTGGTTCATAATAAACGGGTCAGTTTTCCTCAGACCTGCCAACTATTCTGAGTTAAATAACCTGATCAAGTCTTTTCAGACGCTCCACAAAATAATTTTGTGGCACGTCTAAAGTTTGAATCATTTGAGCCTCACTGAGAGACAGACAGGAGGAGACACAAACAGACAGGAGAAGGTATAAATATCGTCTTCAGTGAATCTTTAATTTTAACGTTTTGAGTTAAATTCTTGTCTCTGCCAATTGATCAACTTGAATAAGTTTTACCAAACCTGAACTCAACAATCAGGTTAATTGTTAGCAGTTATGTCCTTCCATAAATGACACTAAACATATACATTTAGTTTATAAATAAAATAAATTATTCCTGACTGACTCTGACAGACGTGATTATTTAACAGTAGGAAAATAAAACTAAAAAACAATTTCAGTAAATTTCACTTATTTTTTTTTTATTTTCACTTCATGAATTATAATATTATAAATGATTTAACTGAGAAGATTCAATCACCTGGAACATGTTCTGGTGTTTTACTGCTGCTGTGTTTATTTATCACCACAAGGTGGCAGTAATGATCTGTAATGAACATGAATCTTTTCTCTGTTTTGTCTTTCAGGGTTAAACTCAACTTTTCTTCCATGTTGATGAAATAAAAATGAAGGTTTGTGAAACAGCTGATCAAACACCTTTCCTGATGTTCTTCATCACTCACTGATTTTTATTCATCTTGAATTTTCTGAACTCAGAGACTCAAGGTGAGATGAAGGAAACCACCAGAAAACTCTTCTTCACCTCATCACCTGTCCAGGACCCTGCTGCTCCTCATCCTCAGCTCATGTCTCTGTGGTCAGTCTCCATCTTGTCTTTGTGACAGAACCTCTCTAGATGGAGCTGAAAGGCTCCATGTTCCAGTCCTCAGTGTTTCTGCTCCTCTCTCTCCCTCTCTGTCTCCTCAGAGCAGCGATCAGGCAGAGGAGAAAACCACAGCATCACTCTGGATTGGACCCAACTCCTCTTCCTCTTCCATGTTTATCCTCTGTGAACCTCTAGCTCCCCCTACTGGATTTGGAGCCCACATGAACCCCATTCCCTGTAAGTTCCAGGATCATCATGGGTCTTTCTTGGTTTTCAAACACTGCAGCTCATTGTGGCTGTTGTTCATAAAACAACTTAAAACCTACAAATCTAAATCTTCTACTGCAGGAAACTAGATGTTCAATGGTGGGTCATTCTGTTAGCTAAGATCTGACTCCACATCGTATTTCCAACAGTAGCAGCGGCCATGTTGTTTCCTCTCGCTGATCAAACGTCAGAGTTTCTCTGGATTGAGCTTTCCTGATTATTTAAATCAGGGATCCTAAACATTTTTACTGAACGTCTCTGAGGATTCAGGCTGACCTGAACATCCAACACCATCACTTCATCAAACTACCATCAGATTGTCAGCAGATTGAACAGAATGTGGGGAACCTCAAGGTTCCTGCAGGCCATGAAGGACCGGCTGCTTCCATGAAGATCAAAGCAACAGAAATGTTTGCAGACTGATTAAATGTTTACTGTCATGTGGATATTTTTAATCCCAAATAACAAAGATGATTTATTCCAACTCTTTATAGAAAATTTCCTACTAAATGTTTTTACTTCAGCACTTCCTGCACAGATTATTTTTCACTATAAATTTATAATTTTCTTATTACTGTTTTTTTCTTGAGAAATAATCTTGTTTTACAAATGTCCAGGTTGCCTTTAAAAACATTAATTGCATTGTTTTTCTTAAAATGCCTCACATCTCATTTGTTAGTTAAGCGTTTAAATGTTTTGTACCAATTGGTTCATTTTGGGTTGGCGCCATCTACTGGTGAGAAGTGTGAACTGAAATAATGTCATTCTAATGCAGACGCACCAATTTATTGTCGCCGATTTCTTTGTAATGTTTGTATTTGCAAATTCGTTTGACATTAAAGTAATGTTGTTTAAAAAGTTTTTTTTTCTCTCCTTCAACCATTAAGTAACTTTGCAGAAATGTCTTCAGTGGTTTCTGTTTTCTTTACTTAAACTTTCACAGTCCTGGTTTTAAAAATGAGTCCATATCGACCTGGACTGCTTAGTTACTCCACATACCAATTTAAACGTTTCTGCTTTGCTTGTTTTCAGGAAATCTAGAAGATGAATCTGAATTTCTAAGATGAACAATTCATGGAGTGACTTCAGCCGGTAAGAGCAAAAACTTTCAACCTTTCAGAACATTTTTGTTGCACTACCTTTGTAAATTTGACGTTTTGTTTTCTTCTGTTTCAAGAAGCCACCTTTCTTACTGCTGAAAACTGAGTGCAGGTTGTTTTTCAGTGAACCGCAGCTCATGTTTAGCAGTTATCTTTTGCTTCATTATGTCTTTTTAAAGGAGAGCCTTTTCCTCCTGAGTGATTTCTGCCATGATTTCAGGTTAACATGCGCTGTAAAAACCACCATTTTTAAATTAAATGGAGAAAAACTCTGCTGTTTTGGGACGGTTCGGCTGACTAAAATTATATTGACTCAAAACTTTAAACAGTTTGGTAAAATGCAGCTAAATAAAACCTTCAAATTTTAAGAAATATCAGAAACAGCTTTTGAGAAATACAGTGACATATTTTTACTCTCAATTTTCGGCCACATATATTATGTTCTAGTTGGTTAATGGGAGATGATCGGACAAAACTGATTCATTTAGGACTTATTGCACAGCTATTGTCACACTGTGCCGAGCATCAACTCCTCTATAGAGCAAATTATTCTAGAGTTTCAATTTGAGTCAATCTGTGTGATGAACCTCGACCCAAAATGAGTCAATGAGGAAACATTCCTGCACAGCAGAGACAGAAACTGATAAACATCTTAAAGTAAACACATACTGTAAAATAAAACCTGTTTGTAACTCAGCAGCTTAGTAACATTTTCCTTGGAAAACAGTTGAAACAAACCAGTTACACAACTTGTATTAAAATGTACCCAGGTTTAAAGAGCCCAAAGCTTCAGGCGAGAATCATCACGGAAAGTTTCCTTCATATCAACATTAAACAACACAATTACATTGAATAAGTTCATAAAATCTCTGTTTAATAAAGAATTAACATATTATCGGATGTCATGTCTACATGTGGAGCAACATGGAGGTTCTTGGTTCTGTTGGACTCGGTGCAGCATCTTGATATTTTATAGAACCGACTGGAGATCTGGTCAGACTTTCTGGTCCAGTTCTGGACTGGCTCCAGTCTGACCTGAAGAACTGGGACTTCTTTGTGTCAGTAGGAAACAGAATGTGGGGAACCCCAAGGTTCAGTCCTGAGACCCTCAGATTTAATACCTACATGCTGATCAGATTAGGACTTAGATTAGGACGTTTTATTCCTCTTTTATTGTTGATGAGCATAAAATTTATAAATTTGGTTGTTTTATAAAGTTCATTAAAACTGAATCTGATTAACTTAAAATCTTCATTAATTTAATAAAATATTGATGAAAAAAAAATCCTAAATATATTTTATACAAATAACCTTTAAACTGAAATGTGAACTTGTTTTTAAATATTTATTTCCTGGTATCAATGATCAGACAGGATTCCTAACATTTCAACAGGTGAACACATGTCTGCTGTCAGAGGGGGCGGAGCCTCAGGTGGATCCGGTTTAAGTTCTGGAGAATCAGGTCCATTTCTCCTGTTCGCTCAGACTCGGTTTGTGTGAACAGAAGGAGAAGCAAAGATCTGATCAGGTGAGTTTTAACTCCACTTTCTACTGGTTTCCAGTCCTGACTGGGTTTTCTCTCTTTGAGCTGCTGGACAGAACCAGAACCAGAACTGGGCCTGGTTCTGGTTCTGATGCAGAGCTGCAGCTCCTGATTTCAACCAGGAACTCTGATTTTCTCTGAGTTTTCATCTGTAACCCAGACAACCAGCTGAGTTTGCTCCCAGTTTCATAGTGGAGTCAAACTGGTACCAGTAGGTTCTGAGATATCTGGGTTCTGGTTGGTGGACGGCAAATACACTGCTCAAAAAAATAAAGGGAACACTCAAATAACGCATCCTAGATCTGAATGAATGAAATATTCTCATTGAATACTTTGTTCTGTACAAAGTTGAATGTGCTGACAACAAAATCACACAAAAATCATCAATGGAGATCAAATTCATTAACCAATGGAGGCCTGGATTTGGAGCCACACACAAAATTAAAGTGAAATGTTCCCTTTATTTTTTTGAGCAGTATATTTCAATATGAAGTCAATAATTTATTGATCAGAGATGATTTCTCTGGGCTTTTATCAGTAGAAAATCTATATTGAATCAGTCTGTGGTGACAGAGGACAGCTGATCATTTCAATCAATTATTGATCAATAATAACTGATTATGGTGATATAGCAACACAGCGCCCCCTAGTATTTAAAACCATCCGCCCCACCCACTGCTGTTATTTAGACCTGAACTGAGTTAAAGCATCAAACCATCAGAACCTGTAAAAACTATTGGACCCGATTTACACACCCAGCAGGAAGTCGGCCATCTTGGATCAAATATTTAAATTTTATTTATTTATTTATTTTTTACATTTTGACTTTACAAGAAAAACATAATTAAAAATGTTAGATTTGTCCTGGAGAGCTCAGAGGTTTAAACTAAACTTCTTTAATAGCAGGAAATCTTTCCTCCACTCAGACAGTCACTCCATTTGTGAGTTTATGATAATTAAATGTTTATTAGGAAATCACAAATATCTGCTGAACTATTGGTTAAATCACAGTAATAATTTTCATAACTGTTTCTAAGCTCTTTGTGTGTTTTTCTATTTTAATCACTGAATTCTTCCACTGGCTGATATCTCAAATATTCATAAACTAAAATTAAACCTTCTGGTGAATTAAATAAATCTACTTGTCTCCATATTCTGGTTCTCTGTTAATATTCAGGGATGTTTTGAAGTTTTTGTTTTTCTATTTGGGTTCAGTGTTTAGTTTATTTAATATAAATAATCTGAGAGCCTCTTTGGAATCAATGCAGTTTTTCCTCTTTGGGTGGGTGGCAGGTTTTTGACCTTTGACCCTCATGGTTCGGTTCCTGTAGCAAACGAGTTTGACTCTGAAATCACCTGGTGAAAATCAACTAAACAGCATCATGTGGAATTACAGGAACATGTTGAGTGAACAGTTCTTAAAACATTAAAATTATTTCCATGTGTTAGTCATGAGAAGGGGCGGAGCCTCAGGTGAGTCAGGTATGATGAGATCATTCACTTGTTTTCAGTGATTTTTATCAGTTATTTTAAGTGACATTATTGGATAATTTATCTAAACATGAAAGGCAGAAACCAGACTTAAAGTCTGACTTTTAAATCCAGCGCTATGGAAAAGTATTCACATCCTTTAAACATATTTTTCCACAATGAGACCAAAACAAATATTAATTATATAATATTAGTATTTTATTAGTATTTTATTGCATAATTGTGAACTTCTGCAGCTCCAACCAGATCCCTGCTTCTGCTGCTGCAAACATGCCTGGCTCAGAAACATGATTTAAAGTTCATCTTTTTAAACTCAGAGCTGCACAGATAAATTCACGCCGTTCAGTCATCATGATGTTGTGTCACATTACAGTGATAAAGCTGCTGTTTATGTGAAAATAACTCAAATATTAAGAACATTATGCACCGTTTGCAGATTATGTGTGACATTCTGGATCTCAGTCCAGACTCAAGGTGGCGCTGTCACTGACAGGAGGTCAAGGTGTAAAAAGCAGCAGCGCCCCCTGGAGTCTCAGAACCAGAGCGTGGAGGAACAGTGGCTCCATCCTACCTGGATCACTGCTGCCTCTTTGTTGGTGAATCAGTTCAGAGTATCAGAGACTCACTTCCTGTCTGGTCCGTCTCAGGCTTCAGCTGGTTTTCCAGCAGTCAGTCAGATCCAGTCTAAAGGTTTTCCTCTGCAGGAATGAGATCTGCTCTACAGCTGAGTCTGAGGGGGAAAGGCAAACCTAAAGCCTTCACTTCTCCTGGACAATCCTGTTGAAATCAGAAAGTTTGAATCTGAGTTCAGATGATAAATCGATCAGCTGATTGTTTTTATGTCAATAAAACCTGATCAGTCCATCAGCCATGTTTGGACATCACAGCAGGTGTAAATATGTGGACACTGTCTCCACATTTGTATTAGACGTTTCTCTCTTTTGAAGAAGTTGACTTCATTGTTTTTTTTGTTTTTTTTTTATCAGAATCACAGCAGATCTCTTCATGCTGATTTTTCCTCATTAGAATGAAACTTTTTCTCTATGTTATAATAGATGCTTTAATGCTGATTTGACTGATTATTGTTTTCTTGAACATAAAATTGACTTTTTAGACCCAAATTCAGCATTGAATAAATAAGTTTTTCCATCTGGAACCCAGGATGAACATTTAAAACTAGAACGTCATAAAACTGTTCTTAACTTCGCCTTCATGTTGTTAAAATCATGATCAGATTTATTTCATCTTCACAGTGAGACAAAAGACTAGAGAGAAGATTTTAATGAAGGACGATCTTCCGAAGGCTTCAGTTCTGTTTCATTTTGTCCTTTAAAACCCAATAATGTCTGATCAGAACCAGCTGGTTCTGGACCGTATGAAGCCATGATGTCACTGCAGAGATAAGGGAGCATAAAGCTGCTAAACCAGCTGCTTCATGGGCAGCAGGTTCTGGAGGTCAGAGACAGAAACATGGACTTTCTGTCCAGAGCAGAAAAACTTCAGATGAGGGAGAGGAGAACCTTCATCATGATGATGATGCAGAGAAGCAGGGATTACTCTACTCACCTGACAACTAAAGACCTGAGCAGGAAGCCAGACTCCTTTCTGGAGGAGTTTCTGCAGCTGATGCTGCCACCTGGTGGTAGCATCAACACATTACAGTCAGAAGCAACAAGCAGGATTTAAAGATGGTTTTATTTCAGCCTGAAGGAAATAAAATCCTAGAATGATTAACAGTCAACGCAGAAAATTAACAGGAATATTGTTCCTCATGAAGTAAAATATGATAAATTAATGTTTATATCACTGATTTTATTTTAACAATCTGGTATTTTTAGTTACCCTTCTAACTTCATAAGAGCAAAGTAAATTATTTATGAAATAAAGCGTAATGACTGCTTCATATTTTGCAGGTAAAAGATGGCGCAGCAGCAGAAAGTGGATTTCGGTAAGTGATCATAAAGGAACAAACTGACCAATCACAGCCTGTGTTGCTGCCATGTGATGAAGCTCAGCCTCAGTGTCTTTATTGTTTTCATGCTTCCTGTTCAGTGAAGCTCTGGTGGAAACATTGTGAGTTTCTGTGAAACCTGAAGGTAAAAACTGAACTCAGATGGAAACTAAAAGGAACCGAAGTGAAGAACAGGCCAGCAGCTCTGATGCTTCAGGAATGTTTACTATAATTAATTTATCCAGTAATCCCATCATTTATTACTAATTTATTATCTCAGATCAAAAGAGTTCCTGTGCCTTTTACTCCAACATTTGGTGATGCTAAAGCTTAGAGACAGAGATGAAGAAAGAAAACTAATGAACATGTTTGTTAATAAATATTTTCATCACAATATTCACCAATAATATCATAATTTCCTGTTTTCCTAGAATAGTGCAGCTCCATATTTAGAAGGTGTTTCTTTTATTGTTCTTCCTGCAGTGAGGAAAGAAAGTGATGAACCAGAAGCTTCATTTGGTCTCATGTAGACAGAATCAGTGGTCGTCACTCAGATATGAGGCAGAAACACAACAACAGGTTTAGACCTGAGGATCAACAGACTCTGAATCTCTGGAAGGAGAAACATGGATAGTTGATCTTCATCACGTTTTTCTCTCAGACGTCAATTTGAATTCATGTTGTTTCTGATTTCTGTCTGCAGAGGAAAAACTTTTCAAGGTTCGCCCTGAGTTTGTGAAGAGAGTTTCTGAGGAAATCCTGACTCAGCTCCTTGATGACTTGGAGACAGATCGTGTCCTTATACGTTTGGAGAAGCGAGCAATAATTCGAGGGAACCCAATCATAACCGACAAGGCTCGTAACACCATAGATACCGTGAGGATGAAAGGACAGAAAGCCTGCAGACTGATGATCAAAAGTCTTCATCTCAGAGATCCCACCCTGTCCAACCAGCTGGGTTTGTCCTCTTTGTCTCCTGTTAAAGGTGAGACACACAGTTCATTAAATCTGCTTTTACAGCCTCTAGTGCCTTTGATTAAACTCTAAATGATAAACAAATCTCTTCAAACTGAACTCAGATTGACCAACACATCATGTTGTGATTTTTAGAAAACTTCTTGAATTCTCAATAGTTTTCCCAGTTTTCCTCTTTGGAGTCTCCTTCACAGATCAGATCAGGATTTCCTGGTGGGGGTCATGACCCCTCACTATTAACTAGAACTGACTTAAAGTTCAGTTCAGATAAAAACTGAACAAATTCACAGCCTCAGAATAATTCATGCCAATGAAACTTTTGTTGTTCATATACCCTCTTACAAAACTGGTCTCTAATTTAGAAAAAACAGTCCAAACAACTGCTTCCACTTCAGAATCCATAAGACGGATCCAAAAACCGTTAGAAGCATATGAGTAGGCTATTTCTTGTCTCTGATAGTACCGTGATTCATATCTGTAGCTCACTCACAGTAATAGCATCGGTGAGAGAGACATGGTGTGCGCTGAGCTCTGAAATTTTTGACAAAAGAATGAAAATGAATGGCAGGAAGCCTGAGTTTACCCTGTGTACGCTCTGAAGCACCTTGACAGAAAACCATCAGCCCCCGAGCTATTTTGACAAGACTTTTTGGAAGCTGAGACTCGGTGCGATGTCATCGTCAAATTTTGAATCAATAGAGCGATATTTGTAGGCATGAGGGCAAATTAAAAATGTTCAAGTATGTCATAGTTAGGTAGGGGGTTGGGAATGAATGGACGTCAATGGAAAGTCCCCACAAAAATAGCCTGACAAATGTGTGTCGGCACACGTTAGCCACACAAACGTGTGTGTGTGTGTGTGTGTGTGTGTGTGTGTGTGTGTGTGAGCATCGCAGCTAACAGAGACTGCTAACAGGTC
>NW_006800668.1:87603-89161 GCF_000485575.1 Poecilia formosa | reverse complement strand
CTTTCAGGACACATAATGTCACCTCACAAGAATAAAATTAATGCATTATAAAGAAAAACAAATCCAAATGAATAAATAGATCGAAGTCCAAATGCCTGTCTGAACAGCAGAGCGTTCAGCCGGGATTTAAAAACAGACAGAGGGTCCTCTGAGTGGGAACATCAACCTTAATTCTAAATAGTAGAATCATGTGAATAAATTGTACATTTACAGAATAAAGATGCTTCTGTCCACAAGGCGCATTCACAAAGCAGGCGGTTCGACTGAACGATGACTGCAGCTGGACCGGTACCGCTACCACATGGCTCCTTATTTAAGTTTTGCTCAGAGCTCCAGGATGATCAGTCTGGATTAATCTAAACGCTAATAAACCATCATCATCATTTCCCAGCAGATCAATCTGATCAATCGCTCCCTCTGAATCCGTCCATTGCCGATGTTCTCCATCAGAGCAAAAGCTCCACATTTACACGGCTCACCTTTGCGCAGCTACTTGAATACCTGTGATTGTCTACACTATCATCACCTTAAAATAATCAAACCTGTTTGCAGTTAATCTGCTGATTCAAACCTGTTTTCCTTTTTTGGTGAGAATTAAATTACCCCATAGATGTATTTAATTCGCTCTGTCACACAGACCGATGTGTTACATCTTTATGAGACAAAAACTGAGGAAACGTATTATTTACATTTGAGTGACGTTTTCACATCCTTTTCTTTTCATTTTCTTTATTTTGTGTGCGTGTTAGCTTATTGTCTGAGGATAAATGTGGTTCAGTTTCATTGTTTATGTTTAAACAATAAAATATTAAAACCATGAAAAAAAACATCGGGGTTTGATGCTTCTTGGTCTAAATGACTTTAGGTGAGTTTTGACTCTTTGTAGTTTGATATTGTCAAAAGGAAAACTTTGCGTGGCTGCCGCACATTTTCACGTCAGCGAAAAAGTAGATATATTTATGCAAACTTTGACGCAAAGTTAATTTTTATACATGCCGACTTGTGCGTAAAATATGGCGCCGCACATTTTTCGTGCTTTATGCATGAGGCCCTTGATGTTTGTGAGGAGATGAGCCAGCAGACATCAGAAGGTCATGAAGGAGTGAAGGAGCCGATTCAAACCAGATGTTACTGCTGGAATCAGGTTCCTCTGATCCTCTGAACTCATGATGGGAACCAGCCTTCTGCTTCACGGGACACTTACTGGAACTGGATCACTGGACTGACTGGTTCTGGTTTCTCTCTGCAGCAGTCCAGAAGATGGAAGATCTGGATCTAAAGGAGGACAGAGCAGAACCTCCAGGACCCATCAGTCCGTCTATAAGGAGTGACAGGTCCAAATCAGAACCTCAGGGACCCATCAGTCCTTCTATGAAGAGTGGCGGGTCCAAATCAGAACCTCAGGGACCCATCAGTCCTTCTATGAAGAGTGACGGGTCCAAACTAGAACCTCCAGGACCCATCAGTCCGTCTATCGAGTCCAAACCAGAACCTCCAGGACCCATCAGTCCGTCTATCGAGTCCAAACCAGAACCTCCAGGACCCATCAGTCCGTCTA
>NW_006800668.1:86245-87439 GCF_000485575.1 Poecilia formosa | reverse complement strand
TCCGCCTATAAAGAGTGACGGGTCCAAATCAGAACCTCCAGGACCCATCAGTCCGTCTATCGAGTCCAAACCAGAACCTCAGGGACCCATCAGTCCGCCTATAAAGAGTGACGGGTCCAAATCAGAACCTCCAGGACCCATCAGTCCTTCTATCGAGTCCAAACCAGAACCTCAGGGACCCATCACTCCGTCTATGAAGAGTGACGGGTCCAAATCAGAACCTCCAGGACCCATCAGTCCGTCTATCGAGTCCAAACCAGAACCTCCAGGACCCATCAGTCCGTCTATGAGGAGTGATGGGTCCAAATCAGAACCTCCAGGACCCATCAGTCCGTCTATCGAATCCAAACCAGAACCTCCAGGACCCATCAGTCCGTCTATCGAGTCCAAATCAGAACCTCCAGGACCCATCAGTCCGTCTATCGAGTCCAAATCAGAACCTCCAGGACCCATCAGTCCTTCTATGAAGAGTGACGGGTCCAAATCAGAACCTCCAGGACCCATCAGTCCATCTATAAAGAGTGACGGATCCAAATCAGAACCTCCAGGACCCATCAGTCCGTCTTTGAAGAGTGACGGATCCAAATCAGAACCTCCAGGACCCATCAGTCCGTCTATGAAGAGTGACGGATCCAAACCAGAACCTCCAGGACCCATCAGTCCTTCTATGAAGAGTGACGGATCCAAACCAGAGCCTCCAGGACCCATCAGTCCTTCTATGAAGAGTGACGGATCCAAACCAGAACCTCCAGGACCCATCAGTCCGTCTATGAAGAGTGACGGATCCAAATCAGAGCCTCCAGGACCCATCAGTCCGTCTATGAAGAGTGACAGATCCAAACCAGAACCTCCAGGACCCATCAGTCCGCCTATAAAGAGTGACGGATCCAAATCAGAACCTCCAGGACCCATCAGTCCTTCTGTGAAGAGTGATGGGTCCAAATCAGAACCTCCAGGACCCATCAGTCCGTCTATCGAGTCCAAACCAGAACCTCCAGGACCCAGCAGTCCGTCTATCGAGTCCAAACCAGAACCTCCAGGACCCATAAGTCCGTCTATCGAGTCCAAACCAGAACCTCCAAGACCCATCAGTCCGTCTATCGAGTCCAAACCAGAACCTCCAGGACCCATCAGTCCGCCTATAAAGAGTGACGAGTCCAAACCAGAACCTCCAGGACCCATCAGTCCGCCTAT
>NW_006800668.1:85292-86106 GCF_000485575.1 Poecilia formosa | reverse complement strand
TGTCCGTCTATCGAGTCCAAACCAGAACTTCCAGGACCCATCAGTCCGTCTATCGAGTCCAAACCAGAACTTCCAGGACCCATCAGTCCGTCTATCGAGTCCAAGCCAGAACCTCCAAGACCCATCAGTCCTTCTATGAAGAGTGACGGGTCCAAAGATCATCCTCCAGACTTCAGTACTGAACCTGGACCATCGGACAGAAAGTAAGAAACCAGTTTCAAGCCCATTCATGTGAATCTATGGAGATAAAATATAAATGATATTAACTGGTTGATCTTCAGTGTTTGAATAAAAAGTAACTGAATTTTTATTTTAAATTAACTTATACCTAAATAAACTTGAAGGATGTTGGTCAGTAAATCAGAGTTTGAATGAATCAATGATGAAAATGTTGCATGAAAACAAAAACGACTAATGTGAAAAGCAACGACTCAGTTCATGTACTGGGAACTCTGGGACCAGTTGATGGAGGTAGGTTGATGACCTGGCCACGCCCACTGAGTCTCAGCAGCTCCAAAAAGAAAGGTCAAAGGTCAAAGCAGCTCTGGGCTGGTCTGCTGGTTCTGAGGTTTTGCTTCCTGGTCTGTTCTTGGGTTCTGGTCTTTAATGACCCACATTGGCTCCTCAGGCCAGATGAACAGCTTTAGTTCTGATATCAGGGACCAGATCTTCTGTTCTCCACCTGTCCACATAATGCTCTGCCACAGTGAAAGGTCCTTCATAAAGAGCTCAGTATATATATACTGAGCTCTTTATGAAGGACCTGTTTGACCTGAAGGAGCAGCAGGACCGGTTCTGCTGCTGCTCTGCAGGA
>NW_006800668.1:82107-84232 GCF_000485575.1 Poecilia formosa | reverse complement strand
AATGGCCTCCATTGGCTTTCAGCAGCTTTAAGAAGAACCCAAGGCCATTGATGAATAAACTGAGTGGTTCTGATCCGGTTACCAAGTCGGGTCTCCAGCTAATGATCAGAACCAGCAGCCAAACCCTTCAGTATATGTAGGTTATTGTTCTATGAGCAGCAGCCTGATGAGCTGAGCTGTTATAGAGCAACGAATGAAGGAGAGAATCTGAGCGTTGGCATTTCAATCAGCAAACACTGAACACATGAAGAAGAAGCACACAGCTTCTCTTTACATTACAATTTATTAACACAACAGCCCAACTTTACAGTTAAATTACTGAATCAATAAAGTCTGATGTTCACTAAACTGGGAACTTTCAACTGAAACTACAAACAAATAATCAGCAGAAAACAGAATAAATCTCAATCAGGCTGCTGGCAGAGAGAGAGAGCAAGGCTATGCAAGCTAAGGCTTTGCTAGCTAAAAACCTCCTGGTGGTCAAGGTGTGTGTGGGTGTTTGCTGTAAAAAAGTGGAGGTTCTCCTCAGCCCAGGTGGGACTCCTGTAACCCATATTGTGTCCATCTGAGCGTAGTGGACACAGATGTTCTGACTCCAGCCTCAGTCTAATCCTGATTAATCTGCTCCAGCCAATCCTTTTCAAGGCTGCAGTTATACCTGGTGCTGGTTCACATTTAAACCACCGCAGTTCAGCATATATGTAAAAAAGAATATGTTTTTATAAAAGTTAAATACTGCAGCGAGAAAAGCAGGTCAGTGAGGGTCTAGCCAGAGCTTCCAGTGTGGAGCAGAAGAGTGATGAAGACACATTAATGCTGTCCTGTGAAACATTCATCTGATTTGTAAAACTTCAATGAAGGGCAACTTAAACCAATTTTTCACTACCTTCAGCATCTTTTAAAAGTGAAAATTAAAAACTAAAACTGAATATAACAGCAAAATAATGGACATTTTATAGAAGGAGTTCTGTTCTCATGTGATCCAGATGCAAAAAGTGAGCAGAAATCACCCTTTTATTAAAGTTTCACAAATAACAAATTTAGTTTTAAGTATTCTATTAGTTGATAAAAATCCAGTCCAGGTTTAAAGAGTCAAGGTGTTCCAATGTTTAACTGGAGTAAATTGAAGGTGCTAAAGATGGTGATAATTAGGTGGAATCGCCCTTTATCCATTTCCTGAATCTGAAGCTTCAATCACAAACCAACTTCAGCTTCGTTTTTTAAAATCCAGACCACTGAGTTTTTCTCTGAGCTCAACAGGCTGCAGGTTCTTCAGGACATCAGTTTTCTGGTCCAGACATCAGAACCAGCAGAGACTGCAGCACATGAATCTGGACCAGGTGTGTTAGGAGAGGTTCTGCACATGCTCAGACTGAAGGTTCACCGTCTGACAGAGAAAGTCGACCAACTGAATGAAATGGTTCCTAGAAACAGGGAAGCTTTCTGGGGACTCGACTGCCTGCTCATATGGAGCTGCAGCTCATGCAGGAGTTTTATGTTGGCAGGAAGCAAAACAACATGGAAGCAGGTGATGAGTTTCCATTTTAGTGTCAATTCCACTGATGGAGCAAATTACAAGTCAGTCGTCCTCCAAACCACTTAGAGCATCCTCCAGAGGAAATCTGAGTTTGTTCTTACAGTCAGGTTGTTCTTTATGATCATGTTCCCATTTCTGCAGCGTCTCTGATGGAGGATTCAGAACTTGAACTAAATAACCCAAATCAATCTGACAGAGAAGACTCAATATTTTCTAGTTGATAGTTCAGGAACTGAATCACCACAAAATGAGAAAATGATCAACTTTCAGAATCTGAGCTCTAATGGATGTTGTAAACCTCTGACTTAGACGGACTGAAATAAAACATTTACATCTTTCATACTTAGCAATGAGATGCAGTTAAAATACAACCAGCAAGAAAAACATCATTAATAGATTAATGAACAAAAACTGGAGTCATAAAATATCTGATTATAAATGAAGGTACAGAGCAGTCAGCTGATTCAGAGCCTGGAAGGAAACATGGACAGAAAAACATCCGACTGAGTTTAAGATCCTGAGAAACTTTTAGAAAAACTTTGAATTTCTTTGTTGATGAAAGAAATAGAAACAGAAACCAACTTCAGC
>NW_006800668.1:77647-82097 GCF_000485575.1 Poecilia formosa | reverse complement strand
TCCTAGAAACAGGGAAGCTTTCTGGGGACTCGACTGCCTGCTCATTTGGAGCTGCAGCTCATGCAGGAGTTTCATTTTGGCAGGAAGCAAAACAACATGGAAGCAGATGATGAGTTTCATTTTAGTGTCGACTCCTCTGATGGAGCAAATGACAAGTCAGTCGTCCTCCAAACCACTTAGAGCATCCTCCAGAGGAAATCTGAGTTTGTTCTTACAGTCAGGTTGTTCTTTATGATCATGTTCCCATTTCTGCAGCGTCTCTGATGGAGGATTCAGAACTTGAACTAAATGACCCAAATCAATCTGACAGAGAAAAGACTCAATATTTTCTAGTTAATAGTTCAGGAACTGAATCACCACAAAATGAGAAAATTATCAACTTTCAGAATCTGAGCTCTAATGGATGTTGTAAAACTCTGAGTTAGACGGATTGAAATAAAACGTTTACATCTGTCATACTTAGCAATGAGCTGCAGTTAAAATACAACCAGCAAGAAAAACATCATTAATAGATTAATGACCAAAAACTGGAGACATAAAATATCTGATGATAAATGAAGGTACAGAGCAGTCAGCTGATACAGAGCCTGGAAGGAAACATGGAGAGAAAAACATCCGACTGAGTTTAAGATCCTGACAAACTTTTAGAAAAACTTTGAGTTTCTTTGTTGATCAAATGTTCTGGTTCTGCTGGTTTGGACTCCTTAAACCAGTTTCACTGGATCAGATGTTAGAATCAGTTCATCATGTTTCTTTTACATTCAGGAAAATTTATTTTCTACATTTTATTATTTATTTGTTCATATTTCAGTTTTAACTGCATCCTGTTGGCTTCAGCTCATCTTTTATTCTTTATTCAGATTGTTTTTGTGCATTTTGTCAGAGACCAGCTGGACGTCTCTGTTCTCAGCTCTGAAGTCCAACCCGACCCATCTGACAGAACTGAACCTGGACAGCACCAACCTGGGAGATTCTGAAGTGGAGGAGCTCTGTGGTTTTCTACAGACTGAAGGCTGCAGACTGGAGAAATTGAGGTATATAGTTATTAATATTTCTATGAATAATTAACTATAATTGATCATAAATCAAAGTTCATATCTTCTGATCTAATAAATATTTTCTGAGTTTGTTCCTGGACTTGGATCCAGAGTTTGATTTAGTCCCTCTGTGTAACTGAGTTGGACCTGCTGACCTGAGGTCAGAACAGGACAGCATTCGGACCCCCAGTGTGTAGAAATCCCCCTCATGTGAAGAAGGTCAAAGGTCAAGATGCAAAATGAGAGAGAATGAAATCTCCCTTTATTGAAGTTCAACAAATCAGACACTTAGTTTTAAATATCCTGCTCTTAGTTGATTATCATCTAGTTTAGGTTTAAAGAGTCTAGGTGTTGTAGTTTTATAAATAGAGTAGATTAATGAAGGTAGTTAAATATTAGGTGGAATCGCCCTTTATCCATTTCCTGAATCAGAAGCTGCAATCACAAACCAACTTCAGCTTCATTTGAAAAAATCCAGACCACTGAGTTTTTCTCTGAGCTCAACAGGCTGCAGGTTCTTTAGGACATGAGTATTCTGGTCCAGACATCAGAACCAGCAAAGACTGCAGCACATGAATCTGGACCAGGTGTGTTAGGAAACTGAAATCATCCTCATGTGGTTCACCTGGAAAATAGATTTAAAAATGACTCGTCTTCACAATCAGGTTGTTCTTTATGATAATGTTCCCATTTCTGCAGCGTCTCTGATGGAGGATTCAGAACTTGAACTAAATGACCCAAATCAATCTGACAGAGAAAAGACTCAATATTTTCTAGTTAATAGTTCAGGAACTGAATCACCACAAAATGAGAAAATTATCAACTTTCAGAATCTGAGCTCTAATGGATGTTGTAAAACTCTGAATTAGACGGATTGAAATAAAACGTTTACATCTGTCATACTTAGCAATGAGCTGCAGTTAAAATACAACCAGCAAGAAAAACATCATTAATAGATTAATGACCAAAAACTAGAGACATAAAATATCCGATGATAAATGAAGGTACAGAGCAGTCAGCTGATACAGAGCCTGGAAGGAAACATGGAGAGAAAAAACATCCGACTGAGTTTAAGATCCTGAGAAACTTTTAGAGAAACTTTGAGTTTCTTTGTTGGTAAAATGTTCTGGTTCTGCTGGTTTGGACTCTTTAAACCAGTTTGACTGGATCGGATTGTACTGTCTTTCCCACTTTGCAATTTGCAGAAGAGGACCGGCAGCAAGGTTCAACACTTTTCTTCCATTAAGACTCTGAAGACCATTACTCTTTGTCCACAGGTTTAATAATGTAAAATGTGTGAAACTGAAATAAAACATAACAAAAATACAATTACAACACATGCTATTGTTACATGCAGTGGTGACTCCATGCATGTTTTCCCATGTTGGGTTGCAGCTGAGCTCTTGCAGCATAACCCTTGTATGTAGAAATGGGGTCCAACCGACCCCACACACATAAAACTTGTATAATTTGCCATAGTCCTCTACGTTTGCCTCAGTCCTGGCACACACAAGGGTTAAGCAGGCACAGCTGGTTCCACTCTGCCTCTTGATGAGCAGAGTATAAAGCTAAGTGGGAAACTGATCTCAAGGGCTCTTGGCCAACTGGGTAGCATGTGTGCTGCAGCTTTGTGGTGGTTTGTTGGAAGTGTTTGCCCTTATTCTTTTTTTATTCCTGGCTTATAGGTAAATGGGGCCTTGTTTATGAAGATGTCAGGTTCATGGTTTCTCCCAGGTTAGTTTGCTGGAGGATTGTCTTGTATTAGAAACCCTGGATTTTGTTATTTACGCTCTCATTTTTTCTTTAGGTTTTTCCCTTCCACCTTCAATATTCTTCCTGGCTTATTTTTTAAATAAAACTTTAACTTTACTCTCCTGGTTTTGCCTCTTCATTCCCTGATTATTTGCTACTCCCCCTACCCCCCAAAATCCCTAGACTGCCTTGGGGATTTACAACAGCTATTGTAGTCTTCTATATACATTGTTTCTATAACGCAACTTAAACTATATTCGCATTGCAATACACATTAGAAGCAAGAAAAGCCATGATTGTACTCTAAACATGTAGCTTCAAGAATCTGTGAAAGTTGCAGAATAAACTTCTCTGATATAATAAAATACAGTGATAGAACTACACAGAAGTAAATAATAAATGGTAGCGATGGGCAGATGAGGCCTCACTGGATGTGGCACATTTCCCAAACTGTCGACATTGTGCTGAGACTGTTGCTTTGTCACTTACAGTGACATCTGCTGGATTTGGAAAGTCATTGCAGGTAAATTCGGCACATGAAATAAAGACAGCTAGCATCTCTGTTAGCTGTTTCATCCTCCTCATGCCGGACATGTTGACGCCTCCGCTTTGTGGTAGTGCTCCTGTTACAGTAAGACAAAACCTGGGAGCAAATCCTACATTTTTCACCTTCAATATGACTAAAAGTTAATCCATGTAAAACGAATTCAAATATCCCATGGAAAGGAATTTTAATAATCCGAAAGAAAAATTATCAAAAGGAGAAATGAGAACGGAATAATTATTTTCCGTTATAAGATCAAAATGATCCCACACGGGAGAAAACTTCCTCTTCCTCTGTTGATCCATGCGGGGATTCAAATACGAGGCAAAAACCAAATCACAAAGTATCTCCATCCAACAAAACCCACAAACGTGTTGATACAGTTTCTCCGTCATCAATACAATTTGGCGCGGTCACATCCAAACGACACGGGAACTGTATCGGTCACGTGGTTTTCCTTAAAGTGATACGCGCACCGACACAGAGTTTCATCTTGTTTGCTTGGTGCATGTGCCGAGGTTTCGGTGTCGTCTGGCCCATCACTTATAGATGGTATACATACAAATGACACCACAAAAGATGAAAGATGGATTCAGATGCGTGTGCATTACTGTCAATCATCAAGCACCATGTAAACAGATTTCCTGTTTTCTGTGATGTCACTGTTTTGACTATTCACAAAATCCCTTGTGGGGGATGCTAATGCTACGCTTGCAACAACTCTAACAGCACACAGATGTTAGAATCAGTTCATGTTTCTCAGATTTTTACATTCAGGGGAATTAATTTTCGACATTTTTATAATTTATTTGTTCATATTTCAGTTTTAATCTGCATCCTGTTGGCTTCAGCTCATCTTTTATTCTTTATTCAGATTGCAGATCTGCAGTTTGTCAAAGACCAGCGGGACGTCTCTGTTCTCAGCTCTGAAGTCCAACCCGACCCATCTGACAGAACTGGACCTGAGCGGGACCCACCTGATAGATTTTGTAGTGGAGGAGCTCTGTGGTTTTCTACAGACTCGTGAATCCAGTCTGGAGATATTGAGGTATATAATTATTGATATTTCAGTGAATAATTATCTATAATTGATCATAAATCAAAGTTCATTTCTTCT
>NW_006800668.1:68551-76695 GCF_000485575.1 Poecilia formosa | reverse complement strand
TGTTGCTGTGGCCATGTCTCCAGGACGTCCAGCTGGAGTCCAGCGTCCAGCCGTCCAACATGTCTAGAGACAGTGGTCCTCATTCATCAAACTGTGTCAGCAACAGATCTGATCTCAGATCTGCTTGTTCTCTCAGTTCAACAGGAAACAACTGATCAGGTTCATCTTGGTCACAGCTCTGAGATCAGTCTGACTGCAGCCTGGAAACCATCTAGTGGATGTGCTGCGTCACTGACTGCTGCTGGAGAGGCTGGAAACACTCACTGATCTGATCTCTCCATCCTTCTTCTCTCTGCAGGTTCTGATCTCTGTAAAGTAGAGAACGATCTCTGTGTCCTGCTGATCCTCAGAGGTTGAAGCTGCAGCAGTTTGAGTCTAAAGAGACTCTGACTGGATCCTGATGATGACCTCTGACCTCCAAGATTTTCCTCCTGTTTATTTTCTCATGTCTGTCATTTAGTGTCTGATATTGTTTGTCTCTTTGGATCAATAAAGATCAAATTCAAACTGGTCTCCATTTAGAGCAGTGGTCCCCAAACTTTTTCCTGTGAGGGCCACATAACTTTTTCCTTCTCTGGTGGGGGCCAGAGTCAGTTTGTAACAGAAAAAGTGTGACGATTGCAGGAGTGCCTAAATGTAAAAATATATTGTTTTCCAGAAAGCACAATCAAATAACATTCTCTGGGTTCTTCACAGAAAAAATCCAGGAAGGATTATAGTCCGTATTTTCCGAACTATAAGCCACAACCCCAAAGTTTTTTTTGGTTTTTTTTTTTAAACCAGTAAACGTACACATAAGCCTCAGATTTCTCTGCCGCTCCAGGTTTTCCACAACGATGCAGCAGCAGCAGAGGGGGGCGGACACCCAAAATTTGAGTCATAACGGGTCAATTGAATAACACATTTATTATGGTTGAAAAAGAAAAAGTTGCCAAGATTTGATTTAACTGAACTTATTACGGTAGTTTCCGACCAGTAACTGTAACAGTAAAAGTGCTGATCCTTCGTGTCTGCTATAGCATGTGGTCCCCAACCTTTTTATTACCGCGGACTGGTCAAGACATTGGAGGGGGGGGATGAACAGTCAGATAAAGCTTCTGCATGTTGGTGTTCCCACTAAACCCCGAATATGCCCAATTTGGGTTGTCGTGGCCCTTTTATCGCAGCCTGTGGAGTTTTCCCTGACTGGGAACGAGAATACAACCTGTTGAATTGACAGGTAGCCAATCAGAAAGCGCGGTGACGTAAGAACAGAGGAGAATCCCAAACAGCTGACATATCGCGGAACTGAGAGTCCGGTGGATATCAGAGATGATATGAGGAAATGTTTATTATTAAATCTAAAGGTCATTATTATGTTTATTCAGTTAAAAATGTTAAATATGAAAAAAAAACAGTCACCTCCAAATCATAGTGCAGCAAACAGAGCGTCTGCTCCCGTCGTCTTTTATTCACCGCTTTTTCTTTTTGTTTCTTTTATCTCTTAAAATGACTCCACAAACTATCACTTCTACATCGTCATCCGTGTTTGGTTATTCTAAATTCCCGCTATGTTGGGGGGTTTTACTGGATTATCCTCTGGAATCGCGATGTTCGTGACTGGAATCAGTTCCTGCTGTGTGGCTGAACACGAACCGATCAAACCTGTTGTACTTTTATCAGCTCTGTGATCACAGAGGTTTGGAGAATCGGCCGACAATCCTTAAATCTTGCCTTGTCTAAACCAGACTTAAGACTCACAAGCTCTACTCATCTCCTCTGGACCACTGCCCAAACGCTCTGACTCTGGTCGCTATGGTAACGTTTACATATCCCTTCAAAATAAGATACAGATGCGCCACAAAAACGAACATTTTACTTTCGTGAAAATTTTAACTCACGATAATGACTAACGGGAGCCCTGAGCTTGTTTCTCTGCAACTAGACGGTCCCATCTGGGAGTGATGGGAGACAATGTCACCCGAAGTGTTGCTTATATCCGTGGCGAAGCAGCTTGAAGCTTCATTGCCTCTTTAGCAGCCGGTCGCCACATGTTACACAGAGCGGCTTGTAATGTGGGACTCACCTACCGGTCCGGGATAAATTCATCCTCCTGTATCTTCTCTGGGCCTTTTCCCCTTTGCAAAGAAACTTTCCAAAGATATCTGATGTCTTACTCATTTTGTTGCGTGTGGGCTTAATGTTGGCGCACAAGTACTTCCAATGATTCACTTCCTGCTAAAGAGCCCCCTGGTGATTGAAGAAAAATTCACATAATAACGGCTTATAGTCCGGAAAATACGGTAAATGAAAAAAAAAACAAACAAAAAAAAAAACAGTGCTTTCTGGTATTGTTCAGGGGGCCGGACCAAATGTGGAGGCGGGCCGGATCCGGCCCGTGGGCCGTAGTTTGGGGACCACTGTCCTAGAATCTCAGCTGCTGCAGATTGTCTGAAGATGAGGAGAAAAGTACAGTTAGTCTACAGTTATGTTGATTTTCCTGAACAGCTGATGCACTGACAGACCTGACTGTGACAGAACTTTACTGAACCTGAAAATTACTTGAATAATCACAATGTATGTAGAAATTTTTCTTTTTATGTTGATTAAATGTTTTTCTGTGAAGGCTATTTTTGCAGTGGTGCTTTAAATAAATGCATAAAATATTTTCTTAAGTATGTGTTTATTATCTGTCAATTGTGTCAAAATATCAATTAAGAAATTTAAAGCTTGTGAAAATCTAAACCATCTGAATATATTTTACTATCTACATTAATCAACTTGAAATGAAGACAAACAGGAACAGCAGGTTTGTCCTGGTTTGCAGACGAGGTATATATTTGTTTAAGGGCCGATGAAATGGGGTCCAGACACAAACACAGTTTAATCTGAAGATTCTGGAGGATGTGTGAATAGGTCTGTTACCATGAAAAAAATTGTTCCAGAAGTTCTCAACAAGCGATAATATTGTTCTTTTGAGACTATTTTTAAAGTAATATAATGGTAATGATGAAATAATAATAATGCAAGAACACATTCTCAAAGGTCATTAAACTTTAAATTTTAATGAACATTTCACACTGGAACTGAAGACATTTTTAATATCCAGAAAAAATACAACTAATGAATTTTGAAGTCTTTTTAAACAATATTGCTTTCAAAATAAGGTCAAATCGAGACCAAAGTACCAAACTGAAGAATTTTATTATCCAGTTTTTGGTATAAAGAGAGAAAAAAAGAGAAACAATAAATCATGCCAATGGAAATTATTGAGTTTGTTTTAATTCATCATCTGATTAATTGATTTATTGATTAATCTGAAAATCCAACTTTATTCCGATCCGATTCTTTCCATCAGCAGCCGGATCTTTCTGGAGAATCTCTTTAGACACTTTGTCTCCTGCAGAGCAATAACCAGCCTCTGATGACATCACTAGAGGCGACCAATCAGAGGCCTATGTGTGAACATTAGACTAAATCCTTAAGTATGTTGAAAAGTCAACATAAATGAAGTACCTTTCAGTTTGTTCTGGTGAATAAAGTCTAGCTGCAGATGATGTTCCTGCAGGTCCAGGTTTACCTTCATTACTGCTGAAGCAACAAAATACGGTTTCAATGATAATGACCAACATCCATAACTGCCGTAATCTCCTGAAAATATTTGCCGACTTCGGCATCATAAAACTTAATCAACCTGGGTTAAAGTTAAGACTGAAGACAGACTATCAAACTGTGTGACAGTAAAAATCCACAGATTTAGCTGCGAACAGCTAAAGTAGCATAGCTGACATAAACATTAGCTCCCGCTAACAGAAACATGAGGAGGGCAGAGTATCAAAATACCAGACATATAAAACGTAATCTGATAATCCAACCAGAGCCAGGTATGGTGTAGTTGGTGCTTTTAATCAGTTTTCAGTTAAATTAATTAAATCCAACTCTATAACAGTCACAAAATGCCACCAAAATTTCTGTCCTTCTAAAATCGTTCAGAAAATCGCAAAAGTGTATTGCATTGTATCATTTGCTGAATATTGCGATATATATTGTATCGTGAGCAGAATATCGTGTATCGTATCGTATATTGAGATTATTGTATCACTACAGCCCTACTATTTTCTCCACTGTTTGTTAAATGAAAACATCGATAAATATTCATTTGAAAATATGATTTAGTGTAGTCACTGTTTCTATCTAAGGAAACCCAGCAGGTTGCATCGAGTTATTGACCTGCAGCATCCTGGATGAGAAAATGGCGTCCATCTCTTGTTTTGTCGTGGTTTTCTGGCAGGTGGAACTTCTCTGGAGAGAAAAAGAAATGAGAGAAAACAAAAAAAGTAACAGTTGGAATAACAGAGCCAAAGCTTGGCTTTGTTAGCCAAAGTTTAGCTGTTCAGCTAACAAAGCTTATTTATTGAGTCACTTCCACCAAAGCAGCTTTCAAAATGGCAGCCCTTACATCCAGCAGTCCATCTATAAGTTAAACCCCGCCTCCTCAATTTACCCTGGCCAATCAAACTACAGCTCTTTCTATAAAAGAGCTGGGTTTGAGGCAGGCCTCTTTAACAGAATCCCAAGATGGCTGCACCCACAAGGTTTACACACGCCAGAATTCAAAATGTTAAAGAAAAACTTCCTGCTTCTTAACAGTGACATTAAGTAACATAACAATAGCCACATTTCTGGACCCTCAGTTCAAAACTCTTGGCTCTCGGCTAAAAGCAGTTCAATGTTCTTAAGCTACCTGATTCATAAGATGGAGGAGAAGACTCTTGAGAGTTATTATTTATTTCTTAATTAATTTTTGACAGTACTGCTGCATTTCATCTGCTGGTATCGTATATAATTATGTGTAATGACTTTAAACTATTTGTAGGTGAGCAGTGGTCTCTGCTGGATACAACAGTGGACCAGAAGAGAAGTAGCACCACTGCAGCAGAGGTCGATGTGGAAGGTGAGCGATACCTCACCTGAAATCCACAGGGGGAGACAGGAAGTGATTTCATGTCTCCTCAACTCCTCAGGAGTGTGGATTGATTTCATACTTGCTGCAGCATCCAACAAAATATAATTGGTTCTAACTTTAGTAAATGGCTCTGCATCAGGGCCTGGACTTAAAGCTAAGAGTTTCCCTTAGGATCATTATGATTAAATCATGTTTCAGTTATTTCACTCAGAAACTTTTCCTGTGCTGTTGAAAAAACTCACAGGATGCTAAACAGCTGAGCTTTAGAAAACCACTGACTAGTAAAGCTACTTGGATTAGCTACTCAACACTACAGTAGCTGTAAGCTCTGATCTAAAACAGTAACACTGACCAATACCAAACAGCAGCAAATACATATGTAACAATACAAGATGTTCAGAACGATTAATACAGCAAGTACAACCTGTGCAGTTATTCACAAAACGTCCACATTGAATCAAAACATCCTCAGTCAAGTATAGATACAGTCCTTACAAGCTGAAAGGACACGGAGTGGTCCATCACAGTAAACTGGAAGTTGTTCACAAACCGACATAACATGGGGTACCAGTTATAATAATTTATAATATAGCAAAAATAAATAACAGTGGGGCAAATGGAGGATGTTACAGAGAGAGTACAGGAGGAGCTAGTAGAGACTAAAGTCTTCAGGAAGACTTATTGAGGAACCAAACGACCTGAATGAAAATCCGGGGTAAAGAGTCTGAGTGAAGGTGGTGTTGATGGTGTGGAGGTGGACCAGGGAGTCAGAGGAGACTCTGTAGAAGGACAGAGTGCCAGCAGGACAGTCCACGTACACCGCTACTCTGTGAGTGATGGGAGAGGAGGAGCAGGAGGAGGAAGAGGAGGAGATGGATGTTCCTGTCTTGTTGTGCCAGACGGAGTAACGGCCGATGTCGGCGCAGTCCAAACTCCAGGACTGATCGTTCCTTCCAAACACAATGTCGTCAACATTTCCTTTCCTTTGGTTTCTTCTGTAACTCACTGAAATACGAACCTCTCCCTTCCACTCCACCTCCCAGTAACAGCGACCAGTCAGACCAGTTCTGCACAGCAGCTGAGGGCAGTTATCAAATCTGTCTGGATGGTCAGGATGTGGCTGAAGCTCCTCCAGACGGGTCGTCTTCTTGTTGTCCTCAGACAGTTTGAGCTCTCTGCTCACTGTGTTTGTGTCGATGGTGAGTTGACAGGAATCTGATGGAGAGAACAAACACAATCCAGCTGCAGTTATTGATCATTTATTGGTACTTTGATGACTCCTGAATGGGTGATGTTTGAAGATGGTTGAATGTGAGCACTTACACTTTTGCAGACCTGGTGTCAACCATCGGAGTCCAGCAGGCTCCACCCTGAAAGGCGGAGGAGGAGGTCAGACCATCAGTCTCCATCAGCAGATAAACATGGACATTACGTGTCTCTGAGACACACATTGTCCTACTCTGAGACAGGGACAGTCCACTGTGAAGCAACTCTTCCTGTTGTCCTCATCCCACCACAGACTGATCTAATTGGTCTTATGTTATTTTATCTTTATTCATTCAAGCAATAGGAAACTAACTGTACTATGTTCAGTGGAGAACTTACTAATGATATTCAAATAGATATTAAGTTTTGATATTAGATGGTTGCTGTAGAGCTATGAGACACAGACTTTTTCTAGAAGTCAGGATCTCACACAGATCAGTCAGTAAAATAAATTCTATATGAAAATAAAAAAAACTCTATGAATTTCCATCATTCACATTCCCATTACAAAGTTTCTCATCTGTTGCTGTCTTCATCATGGGAAGCAGCTGGGGTGCCTGTACGGCATGCTATCAGAGCCAAAATTAGGTCTGTTGGGCCACCTCTCTGGGAAATGGCTGTGTTTTCTATAAAATACATTTGGTGTCTCATAGACAATACTAACTGAACAACATGTTCACACACCTTTAGTTGATAACATTCATGTAGAACATAAAACACCATCAGGGGAGACATCTCAGATCTCCTCAGATTTGCGTGGCCCCTTCATACCTCAGAGTTTCCAGTCTCCCATTGGGACCGTCCCGTCCAAAAGAGAGCATCTTCATTCCCACCTCTCCCAGATGGTTGTAGCTCAGGTCCAGCTCTTTAAGATGGAAGGCACTGGAGTTCAGGGCTGAGGCCAGAGAAGCACAACCTTCCTCTGTGATCAGACAGCCGGAGAGACTGGAGGAAAGAACGGCACATGGGACACGACCTCTTCAAAACCTCCACTGGTTTTCTCAGTGTTTGTTTCCTTTGGATATTTCCTGTCTTTACTTTTTTGTGGATATGTCCTGGCTTATAAAAAACTAATGCTTTGATAACTGAGGTGTGACACATAAAGGTGTGATCCCATTCTTCAGTTTTATTTGATCTGATTTGTTCCTGTCCATTTATATTTGTGTTGTGGTTAGTAACTGGGAAAAGATCATTTAATGTAAACCAGAACTGTCACTCTTACTTTAGTGTTTCCAGTGCACAGAATGGACTCCCCAGTCCAGCACACAGCAGCGTCACTCCTGCATCCCTCAGGTTGTTGGTGCTCAGGTCCAGCTCTCTCAGATTAGAGGTTTGGGAGCCAAGAATCAAGGACAGAGCTTCACAGCTTCTATCTGAGAGGTTACAGCCACTTAGTCTGAGGACACAAACAAATATTGACATTATTTTCTTTACCAAGTTTAAATTAGGACTTCAAAACTATAGTATAAAGAATGGAATAACTGAAATTGCCCCAAAAACAAATTATTGCACAATAAAAGAAGGCTGCGCATGATAAACCAGATGTATCAGGGTCTGTTTGTACTCACATAACTTTCTTAGCAGCTTTGACCACTGGCAGCAGTCTGAGAAGAGCCTCCTCTGAAGGGGAATACTTTTTCAGGTCAAACTCATCCAGATCTTTTTCTGATGACAGTGAGATGAAGACCAGAGCTGACCACTGAGCAGGAGACAGTTTATCAGTGGAGAGACGTCCTGAACTCAGAGACCGTTGGATCTCCTCCACTAGAGAACGATCATTCAGTTCATTCAGACAGTGGAACAGGTTGATGCTTTTCTCTACGGACTGATTGTCACTGATCTTTTGCTTTATGTACTTAACTGTTTCCTGGTTTTTCTGTAAGCTTCTTGCCTTCTGTGTCAGCAGACCATGTAGGGGTCTCTGATTGGTCTG
>NW_006800668.1:60289-65024 GCF_000485575.1 Poecilia formosa | reverse complement strand
GTAGCATCAGAAAGGACGTTAGCATCTCTTAATCCACTTTCAATTTGCAAAGCCAATGTAGTAGCTTTAGCAAGTGTTAAGTCAGGTTCCAGCAATAATCTGTCTCTTATGCGAGTATTAGCAACACCCTCAATCAGTTGATCACGTCCTCCATGTTCCCAAAATCACATGTAGCAGCTAACTCCCGTAAAGAAGCTAAGAATTGGTTTACCGTCTCATCCGGTCTCTGTGCTCATTGTCGAAACTTGTGACGTTCAGCAATGACGTTCACTTTAGGCACAAAATGTTCTTTAAGGGCAGCAATAGCAGTAGTAAACGTGTCTCCGGTATTCGGCAGGGTGTAGAAAAGCCTTTGGCCCTCTGTACCCAGGGCATGAAGTAAAACCGCGCGCTTTCTGGCATCAGGCCAGCTATCCCCCGATGCAGCTATCACCAGCATGTAGTTGTCGAACATTTTTAGCCATGTTGGAAAGGGTATCGCTGGTTCCCCTGGGCATGGCATGAATGGAGTAGGTAAAGGCACAGAAATAGACATCCTTGTCGCCAATGTTGTGGTGTGCTATGTTGAAATAGTGGAATAAGCAGACATCACACTTAGCTCAGCTTCAGTTCTCTCTTTACTCTCTCCTTCTTCTTCATACCGCCTATCTTATCCCATACATAATCAGAGCTCCCCCTGCTGTCCTTTTCATGCAATAACAAGACATAACAGAGCCCCCTGGTGGTTGAAGAAAAATCCACATATATCCGGCTTATAGTCCGGAAAATACGGTAAATGAAAAAAAACTCTGACTGCTCTCTGCTATTGTTCAGGGGGCCGGACCAAATGTGGAGGCGGGCCGGATCCGGCCCGCAGGCCGTAGTTTGGGGACCACTGGTTTAGACCTTGGAACTGATGGTTTCGGTTTTGAATTGGCCATCGTCGGGCCGACGATGCAAGAAGGGGGGTAGAATGTAGTGGTATAGAAATATAGCTACATAATTCCCCACAAATAGTTTCCAGGTGAGAAGTTCCGGTTCTTGAAGTGGGCGTGGTGTATATAAGGGAGCTGTTGCGTTCATTCAGGTATGTGTCGTCCTTGTTCTTCCACTGTGTGGCTTGTGGACTCTGGCAGCGGAAAGCCAGCTGGCTGGTGCATGTTGCGCTAATGTTCTGGTGGTAGGTGTTCTCTCTCTCTGCACTTTAGCTGATCTTGGTCAGAAAATCTAAACTGAAGTGTGATCGTAGGTAAAACGCCACTGCGCTGCGTTCCTTCTCTTCCTCGGTCTGCGAGTGTGTGTGCATGTTCTGTGGATCAGCAGGTAAGAAATTAACACTCGTCTAAGCTCCAGTTTCTTCTAGTTTTATTTAAAATTGTGACAATTTTTTTTTATAGGTTCCCCACAGTTGAACCATTGCTGCTCTGTTGGCGTTCGTTTCCCGGATCTGTTCGGCTTTGTTCTGCTCAGTCTACGTTAATCTCCCGGATTTCTGCACAATTGTTCTAAAGTTGGATTGTGGCGGCGTTATCCGCCCTAATTGAAGCGGTGTTTGGGGTGTGGCATCGGCGCGCCCAGTTCATCTCCCGCTGTGGCGTGGCAGGGCCACGCCTGGTCTTAATGTTAACTTGTATTGTCTGATTTCTATTTTTGTTTACAGCCCTTTCGTTTATTTAGTCGGGCTGATATTGTTCTTTTTAAGATTGTTATATTGGTTAACTGTTTTTTGTTTGCAGTTGTGGTGGTGTTGGTGTGGTGACGGTGTCTTCCTCGTCTGCGTGCTGTGATTCTGGAGTTTGGGTTGTCTCTCTGCGTCTGGTGTTAAAGGTTTTTTTTATTTGCTGTGTTTGGTGGATGTCGTCCCCATAGCGCCCCCTCCGGCCTGTAACCTCAGCTGCTGCAGCTCTTCTATTTTCTTTGATTTCTTTAGTTTCATTTTTAAAAAGAAACTGGTTTTAAACATTTTTAAAAGAATTGCTGTTTTTTTTTTTTTTTTAATAATTTTGAAACGGTCTCGGATATTTTAATCCATGCGTAACTGAACCTGTGTGCCTTTAAACAAGAGGCAATATTCTCTGGGTGAAATTCCCAGGGTGGCGTTGTTGAGCAATTTACTAAAACTAAACTTCCACAAAATCTGAGTTTCCATCTAGTGTCGCCACACTTGTTTACTTGCACAACAGGTGTTCACTGTCTGTCGGGACATTCACCCGTCTCTTCTTTGATCCTGGGCCCATAACCTGTTAGAATCACTTTTCGGCACAGCGTTCAACGTGACACCATGAGACTCACCTGGTTTGGCTTTCGTGTTGTCCCCCATTTGTTTGAAGGACACACCCTTTATTATACACGTGTGTTAAATTGGACAAGTCACGTGATGTGACACAATAATCCAATAATGATAAAAACAACAAATGAGAGTCCAAAACGTAATGTCATCAGATGTAAAAAGAAAATAAAAACGGAAGACCGCGGAAAATATAGGAAATGGCGCCCCCTTCACTTCCGGAGTGCAATGGTCCCATTTCCAAATAAGGTATGAGACTGACCCCGTCCCCAACCCTTTCCGTTTGCTGCAGCGAGGTGTACTTGCATGGAGCGGGGCGGCCCGTTGCTGCGATACGTAACAGCGTCCGCCATATTATGAGAGGCCCCTATGAGAGGCCCCATAGGCCAAAACCTACAAACTCTCTTACACGTACTATCAAACTCTCATACATTTACTATCAAACCCTCTCTCAGAGTTTGACGGTGAATGTGAGAGTTTGATTGTAACGGAAGTTCACTTAAAATTTCAGTTTCTGATTGGACCCCAGGCAGGCTTTTCAAAATAAAAGCGGACCTCCGGTTTATGTTTGATTCATGTTTCTCTCCTGCGGCTTTAAAAATGTAAAACTTTGTGTTAATTGATTTGCGAAATGTTAGAGCCATAAATAGGAAATATTTAAGTTATTTGTAAGATGGTTTGTTTGTATTTTATAAAATTTAGTTAGGACGATTGATATTTGTTTAGGCATTTTTATTGTGCAATTTAGTTTTATTTTGAAAGGTCTAGGGAATGACACAGATATTGGATCTATTGCCATAACACTTAAGGAAATCATGTATCTGAAAATAAATTAAAACATATTATGTTGGCAAAAGATTCTGTAAACCACTTATGTGCTACCTCAATCAAAATTGCTGACATTTAACATGCAAAAAAATCTTTCAGATTACATAAACAATACCTTACCAGGTACTTCTCTGACTATATAATAATAATTATAAGTATTATTATTCTCTCAAAATTAAAAAAGTAAAAAGTTAATTTTTTTGGAGGATTTTTATTGAAGTGTGTTTAGTTTTATTTTCACATACAAATCCTGCAGTGACTTAATGTAAACTGATTTTTTTACTTATTAAAAATGAAAATAAGAACAAATAAAGATAAATCATCTTGTTGAACATTTAATATGAAGAATATCTGCAGTTACAATATTTCACCACGAGAGGGCAGTAAGAACTAAAGAAAAAAGACCTTATAGCTTTCTCTAAACAGTTTCTACTCTTTTAAATATAGGAATATAGAAACCTCCACCTGAGTCAGCTCTTGGTGTTTAATGTCACCTGGAAGGGGGCGGAGCCTCAGGTGAGTCAGCTCTAGTCAGGTTTGGATCAGAACCGGTTTAGACTCCATGCAGCATCAGAGCAGAGTCTGGATCAGGTGAGTTTTCACTTCTTGTTTTCCTCTCTCTGGGTTTTTTCTCTTTGGAGGAATGAGAACTAGAACTCGGCCCGGTTCTCCTTCAGAACCAAGCTGCTGGCTTCATGGAGCTGTGGTTCTGGTCAGGTTCTGGTTTCCTGTTGATCAGAACCAACTAACTCTGACAGCAGATTTCTACAAATTCTCTTATAGCTGCAGTTTCCAGTTGCTGAGCTGAACTGGTTCCAGTATCGTTGCTGGTTCTGCTGCTCTTCCTCCTGATGTCAGAAAACGCCGAACTCAGAGACTCACATCTGGTTTTGGAGGAATAATTGAGATGAATCAGGGAAAACTGGTTTCAAGGATGAAACATCAGATTCTGGTTCAGCTGCTAAATGAAAACTGAAATTCCAACTTTATTCCCATTTGATCCGATTCTTTGCAGCAGCAGCTGGATCTTTCTGGAGAATCTCTTTAGACACTGTCTCCTGCAGAGCATCAACCAGAACATGTTTATCAAACTATATATGTCCGTGAATGTTACTGAATGTCCTTGAACGCATCATGGCTGGTAGAGAAACTACTACGAGTGACTTCCTGTAAATGAGGATGGGAGGGGCTCAGGTTTCACAGGTAGCAGGAAGAGAAGAGAAGAGAAGCTCTGAAGAACGAATGAATTAAATCGAGTCTCTCGGAGTTGAAGGTAAAATCACTTTTTACTGAAACTTCACTGCAGCTCAGTGAGTTTTTCTCTCTATGAAGAGAAGTTCAAAACTATTTGATTCTCTGACAGATTTTTGTTCCAGAGTAACTTCCTGTTTACATCGTTTGGTGTCAGCAGCAATAAATGTGTTTCTAATGATTGTTTCTGGTAATGTGGTGACCAAGGTTAACCTGATCTCTGTTAAAACAAAGGTTACTGTGGAGGTTTTGATTCCAAGTGAACCATAAAACTTCTTGTCAGTGAACAGAGTCAGAACATGAACAGACATGTTTGTAGTTCTTTATGTCTGAGGTCATGAGACTTTTAGATATTACGTTGCTGCTCTTGTTCTACACTTTGTTATATAA